>NW_025746157.1:0-14918 GCF_021184085.1 Oncorhynchus gorbuscha
TAGTACAGTACTGTATAATGTATATTTTTAATGAAAATTTCACTTAGAAATGTCTTTGTTTTTTAAAAGAAAAGCACATTTTTTGTCCATTAAAATAACATCAAATTAATCAGAAATACAGTGTAGACATAATTAATGTTGTAAATGACTATTGTTGCTGGAAACGGCATATTTGTTATGGAATATCTACATCGGCATACAGAGGCCCATTATCAGCAACCATCACTCCTGTGTTCCAATGGCACATTGTGTTAGCTGATCCAAGTGTATAATTTTAAAAGGCTAATTGATCATTAGAAAACCCTTTTGCAATTATGTTAGCACAGCTAAAAACTGTTGTCCCGATTAAAGAAGCAATAAAACTGGCCTTAGACTCGTTGAGTATCTGGAGTATCAGTATTTGTGGGTTCGATTACAGGCTCAAAATGGCAAGAAACAAATAACTTTCTTCTGAAACTCGTCAGTCTATTCTTGTTCTGAGAAATGAAGGCTATTCCATGCGAGAAATTGCCAAGAAACTGAAGATCTCGTACAATGCTGTGTACTACTCCCTTCACAGAACAGAGCAAACTGGCTCTAACCAGAATAGAAAGAGGAGTGGGAGGCCCCGGTGCACAACTGAGCAAGAGGACAAGTACAGCATTGTTTATAAAACTGACCATAGATCATCACTCCAACTAAGTGTGAATACAGTAGTCCTGTGTCTCAGTTGGTAGAGCATGGTGCATGGCTTACATTCCCAATGGGGCCACCGGCATGTACAATGTATTCACACATAATTATAAGTTCTGGGTTTGTTGTGTTCAGTTCTTCTTAGTTCTGGGTTTATTGTGTTCAGGTCGTATTGGTTCTGGGTTTGTTGTGTTGGGGTCTTCTTGGTTCTGGGTTTGTTGTGTTGGGGTCTTCTTGGTTCTGGGTTTGTTGTGTTGGGGTCTTCTTGGTTCTGGGTTTGTTGTGTTCGGGTCTTCTTGGTTCTGGGTTTGTTGTGTTGGGGTCTTCTTGGTTCTGGGTTTGTTGTGTTGGGGTCTTCTTGGTTCTGGGTTTGTTGTGTTGGGGTCTTCTTGGTTCTGGGTTTGTTGTGTTGGGGTCTTCTTGGTTCTGGGTTTGTTGTGTTGGGGTCTTCTTGGTTCTGGGTTTGTTGTGTTGGGGTCTTCTTGGTTCTGGGTTTGTTGTGTTGGGGTCTTCTTGGTTCTGGGTTTGTTGTGTTGGGGTCTTCCTGGTTCTGGGTTTGTTGACTGTACTGTAGAGAACAGAAGAGTCCTCCTCAGCTGCTTGTGCTGCCGTGGGTCTGAAGAGAGAAAAACAGAAATGAAACAGAATCTGCATCCCCAAAAATACCTTCATATAGTCTTTATAGTGCATTACTTTGACCAAGGCCTATAAGGTTCTGGTGAAAAGTAGTGCACTAAATAGGGAATAGGGTTCTATTTGGAACACAGGACAGTTCCTCAAAACCACCACTCTCTCATTATAGACATGGGAATCGTCTTGAGATTTCCATTGTTGGGTTTGTACTTTAAGGAAATGACATCACTAGTGGCCACCGAGGGTCAACTCTTTTGCTTATTAATGATGTCATGGTCTTCTCGTTCCAATAAGTAGCAGCATATGAATGAGCTGTAATCAAGAATACAGCTTGTTTACAACCAAATCTAAAACAAATTATATGTAAATAGTACGTTATAGAAGAGGCAGATTCTTTTTGCGATTTCACTCGTTTTTGAGAAACTATCCCCCAACCATCTATTCACTTCCTCATCCTCATTGTTCAGTCAGTGGGCTCCAAAAACACCCCAAAACACCTTTTAGAAACTAAAAAGCTCTAAGTAGTCTACAGTGATGCATGTCTTTAGATGTTGTACACATGAAATGGTGTCATTCTGAACTTAATCCGTAACGTCATGTTCCATGTTGTTGAGACTTGAACGATGCTTCTCGTCCGTTCTAGCAGTCTGATACACTGAGAACAGAACAGTTGGACGGAGAAACAGCAGGAGTCACACAAAACGGAATATAACGTTGTGGATAAAGTTCAGAATGACACAATGTCATGTGTACAACTGTTACATCTAAAGACCTGCATCACTATAGTGAGATATGTCTGTTTCTATTAGGACGTTTTGGAGCATTTGTTCCTGTGTTTTCAGAGCCTCTGTACTGCACAACGAGGATGAGGAAGGGAATAGATGGTTGGGGGAAGTTTCTCCAAAACAAGTGAAATCACAAAGGTGTCTTGACCCTAATACAACATAGCAGTTACATCAACATTTTTAATTTGGTTGTAAAAAGCCAACTTCTGCTTTAATGTGGTGTTTTCACAATGCTCTATAATTGGCTCTATGTTGTTTTAATGTGGTGTTTTCACAATGCTCTATAATTGGCTCTTTGTTGTTTTAATGTGGTGTTTTCACAATGCTCTATAATTGGCTCTATGTTGTTTTAATGTGGTGTTTTCACAATGCTCTATAATTGGCTCTTTGTTGTTTTAATGTGGTGTTTTCACAATGCTCTATAATTGGCTCTATGTTGTTTTAATGTGGTGTTTTCACAATGCTCTATTATTGGCTCTGTTTTTTTAATGTGGTGTTTTCACAATGCTCTATAATTGGCTCTATGTTGTTTTAATGTGGTGTTTTCACAATGCTCTATAATTGGCTCTATGTTGTTTTAATGTGGTGTTTTCACAATGCTCTATAATTGGCTCTGTGTTGTTTTAACGTGGTGTTTTCACAATGCTCTATAATTGGCTATATGTTATTTTAATGCAGAATATGCTCACCGGGTGGCAGCACTGGGGAGGTTGAATTTCACAGCATCGTACTGGACATCCTCATCCTCTTTCTGGGGTTGAGGCAG
The DNA here is from genome assembly GCF_021184085.1 of Oncorhynchus gorbuscha. NCBI lineage: Eukaryota > Metazoa > Chordata > Actinopteri > Salmoniformes > Salmonidae > Oncorhynchus > Oncorhynchus gorbuscha. The sequence continues at coordinate 2,857 of NW_025746157.1, forward strand.
CTGGACGGTGGAGTACAGAGGCACTTCCTGGTTTTTGGAGTGAGAGAAGTGGACACTGGTGTAGTGAACATCATCCTGGTCGTATGTGGACTCTGTCTGTGCTGCAGTAGGGGCTGTGGACATGCTTGAGACGTTTTCATACACTGGACTAGAGTCTCCCTGATGGGAAGAGGACAGACAACATGATGAGTAGAAATGATTCACAAAGAAATACACATAATCTGATTGTAAGAGACTCACCTCTACATTCTCTGATGTGTCTCTTGTGTCAGAGGTGGATTTGGAGGCCTTCTTCCTGGTTTGCACATTAATTAATACATTTATTATTGAACGAATCAATGAACAAAGTAAGTTAATAAAAAAGAGTTGGAGTGAAATAATCTTTACAAGAATCACTCACCTGAACCACATGAGTCCAGAGAGACAGAGGATGAGAACCAGAACAACCACTATGATTCCTACAGCTGCAGTCAGAACTGAGGTTTGTTTCCCTATAATACAATATGGATGATATGGGAACAACAGTACAATATTTGTTAACTGATCTAATCTGAATGTATATATAATTATAAAACAAAGTGTTACAAGCTAAAGTATAATTATTAATATTAGTTTGAAACAACATTTTGTGTTGAAATATATAAGATGAAACTCCACCTGGTATAATGATCATCAGAGCTGTAGAGTTCCTAGATCCTCTTCTATTCCAGGCCTCACAGTGGTAATGTCCACTGTCCTTAGACTTGAAGTTACTGATGTTGTACATCTGTCCACATCCATTTAGAAAAGTCTCATTTTGAAAGTACCAGGTGTATTTGTCCACAGGTGGGTTGGCATCACTGTTGCAGGTCAGAGTCACTGAACTGCCCTCCACTATTTCACCAGAGGGACTGACTGACACTGAGGTGTTCTTTGGGCCGTCTGGTGGACAATATGTAACCACAGTGTTTTAAATAGAGTTTTACTTGTTATTGAAATATGAATTTAAATGTGATCCTCTGATTAAAGATGAGGTGAACTTACACTGAACGTCCACAAACACAGAAGAAGAGTTGAGACGTCCATATTTATTCTCAGCCTCACAGTAATATTCTCCTCTGTCCTCAGAGATGATGTTAGTGATGCTGTAACTCTGTCCTGATGCTTTTGGTGAGGTTACATTCTTCTTGTACCAGGTGTATTTGTCCACAGGTGGGTTGGCATCACTGCTGCAGGTCAGAGTCACTGAACTGCCCTCCACTATTTCACCAGAGGGACTGACTGACACTGAGGTGTTCCTTGGACCATCTGGTAAAGGAGAATTTGTCCGACGGACAGTAGTATATTTATGACAGTAGTATATTTACAAATGATATGTCATGTCAACAATAAATGATCTGTTAAGTCAGAGAACTATCTAAAACTCTAACTTACACAACACGTTAATATAATTAATAAATACATATTTGGAGATGCTTTAGGACTACTTCATTTAGTTATAATTGTTTTGCTACCTTATCATTCAAACACTGAGCTGTACTTTACTCACACTTCACATCCATGTTAATGGTCCTAGACCTGTCTGTCCCCATCTCATTCCAGGCCTCACAGTAATACTCTCCAGTGTCAGATGACCGGATTTGGTTGAAGACATGCTGTGGTCCTGTCATACTCTGATAGTCACCTCCATTCTTCTTGTACCACCAGGTGTAACTCTGGACAGGTGGGTTGGCATCACTGCTGCATGTCAGAGTCACTGAACTGCCCTCCACTATTTCACCAGAGGGACTGACTGACACTGTGGTCTTTGGTTTATCTGATGGAAAATAACAAATGTTTTGTCAAAGTAATATTAATTAGTAAAAAAAAAATATTTTTTGTTCTGTAATGATTGATAAAGTAAGACATGTCTCTTTAACCTGAATACATGATACTTGCTAAGTAGAATTCTGTACTATTGTAATGTACTCACACACTGTAGGAGAGCTGAGATGGCCTTTTACAGCACAGAAGTAGCTGCCTGCATCCTCACTGCTGATGGAATACATGGGGGAGGAGACACCTTGTACATTCTGTCCATTCTTGTACCAGATGTAGGTGGGGTTGTCAGTCAGAGTACAGGTGGTGATACAGGTCAGTGTCTTCTGTCCCTCTGCAGCAGGAGTCACCTTCACCTGCAGACCTGAAACAATATGTATAAAACCACATACACCTCTGTGTTAACAGGATGGTTCATATATTTATCCTGTAATTCATTATGATTTACAGTTGTATCATACAGTGTAGTATTACCTGTGACAGACAGAGTTGTTCCTGGGAAACTATGACCCCAGTCAAAGTTGTTTGTTTTAAAAGTGAAGCGATACTCAGCTGAGTCCTCCTCTCTCAGATCTGTGATTCTCAGGGTGAAGGGACCTCTGTATGTTCCAGTGTACTTCACACGACCTGCATACCCTGGGTCAGTGGTTAGGTCTTCAAGGGTCGACTTATCACTTCTAAACCAGGATGATGATGTGGTGGAATAATAACCAACATAAGTACAGGATATGTCCACTGTTGACCCCTTCAAGACACAGATTCTCCTCTTGGTGTAAGTCACTCTGTTGCACCTCTGATCCTGAACACCTGAAACATAATGACAAGAGGGTGTGATTTACACAGTAGAATCATGAGCTGCAGTAATCGTGTGATAGTTTTGTTAGACAACTCTGAAGCTGTTTAGCAGACAGAATAATTATATATGAAAAGTTATACTAGAATACTGAGTTGAATTCTTACTCACACACTTCAGGAGAGTGGAGATCCTCATGGCCTTTTACAGCACAAGAGTAGCTGTCCTTAGCATTAGGGAGGACTGAATAGGTGGAAGTCTTCACAGTTTCTATCTGTCCGTTCTTGTACCAGGTGTATGTGGGGTTACCAGTCAGAATACAGGTGGTGCTACAGGTCAGTGTCTTATACTTTGAATAATGTTTAGGAGTCACCTCCACCTGAAAACCTAAATGGAAGGGGAGTAAAAACAGATTACATCGTTTAGAATTAATGATTAATTCCCTGACTCTTCAACACTGTATAATGTGCTATGCAGTGTTACCTGTGACAGAGTACATACATCTATGACATTGTCTGTAATTTCTATGTAATGATGAATATGGAAGAATTACCCTTCTCATTGACCTTAAATGACTGATACGTCCTAAGTAGAATCCTAGTTTCATTCAAACTCACAAACTACAGGGGAGTGGAGAGCCTCGTGACCTTCAACAGCACAGGAGTAAATGTCCACAGTAGAATCCCAGACCATCAGCATATTACTAGAGTTTTGTTGGGAAGTGGACTCATCTAGACGTTGTCCGTTCTTGTACCAGATGTAGGTGGGGTTGTCAGTCAGAGTACAGGTGGTGATACAGGTCAGTGTCTTCTGTCCCTCTGCAGCAGGAGTCACCTTCACCTGCAGACCTGAAACAATATGTATAAAACCACATACACCTCTGTGTTAACAGGATGGTTCATATATTTATCCTGTAATTCATTATGATTTACAGTTGTATCATACAGTGTAGTATTACCTGTGACAGACAGAGTTGTTCCTGGGAAACTATGACCCCAGTCAAAGTTGTTTGTTTTAAAAGTGAAGCGATACTCAGCTGAGTCCTCCTCTCTCAGATCTGTGATTCTCAGGGTGAAGGGACCTCTGTATGTTCCAGTGTACTTCACACGACCTGCATACCCTGGGTCAGTGGTTAGGTCTTCAAGGGTCGACTTATCACTTCTAAACCAGGATGATGATGTGGTGGAATAATAACCAACATAAGTACAGGATATGTCCACTGTTGACCCCTTCAAGACACAGATTCTCCTCTTGGTGTAAGTCACTCTGTTGCACCTCTGATCCTGAACACCTGAAACATAATGACAAGAGGGTGTGATTTACACAGTAGAATCATGAGCTGCAGTAATCGTGTGATAGTTTTGTTAGACAACTCTGAAGCTGTTTAGCAGACAGAATAATTATATATGAAAAGTTATACTAGAATACTGAGTTGAATTCTTACTCACACACTGCAGGAGAGTGGAGATCCTCATGGCCTTTTACAGCACAAGAGTAGCTGTCCTTAGCATTAGGGAGGACTGAATAGGTGGAAGTCTTCACAGTTTCTATCTGTCCGTTCTTGTACCAGGTGTATGTGGGGTTACCAGTCAGAATACAGGTGGTGCTACAGGTCAGTGTCTTATACTTTGAATAATGTTTAGGAGTCACCTCCACCTGAAAACCTAAATGGAAGGGGAGTAAAAACAGATTACATCGTTTAGAATTAATGATTAATTCCCTGACTCTTCAACACTGTATAATGTGCTATGCAGTGTTACCTGTGACAGAGTACATACATCTATGACATTGTCTGTAATTTCTATGTAATGATGAATATGGAAGAATTACCCTTCTCATTGACCTTAAATGACTGATACGTCCTAAGTAGAATCCTAGTTTCATTCAAACTCACAAACTACAGGGGAGTGGAGAGCCTCGTGACCTTCAACAGCACAGGAGTAAATGTCCACAGTAGAATCCCAGACCATCAGCATATTACTAGAGTTTTGTTGGGAAGTGGACTCATCTAGACGTTGTCCGTTCTTGTACCAGATGTAGGTGGGGTTGTCAGTCAGAGTACAGGTGGTGATACAGGTCAGTGTCTTCTGTCCCTCTGCAGCAGGAGTCACCTTCACCTGCAGACCTGAAACAATATGTATAAAACCACATACACCTCTGTGTTAACAGGATGGTTCATATATTTATCCTGTAATTCATTATGATTTACAGTTGTATCATACAGTGTAGTATTACCTGTGACAGACAGAGTTGTTCCTGGGAAACTATGACCCCATTCAAAGTTGTATGTTTTAAAAGTGAAGCGATACTCAGCTGAGTCCTCCTCTCTCAGATCTGAGATTCTCAGGATGCAGGGATCTTTATACATCTCTTTGTCAGGGTACTTCACACGACCTGCATACCCTGGGTCAGTGGTTAGGTCTTCAGGGGTCGACTTATCACTTCTAAACCAGGATGATGATGTGGTGGAATAATAACCAACATAAGTACAGGATATGTCCACTGTTGACCCCTTCAAGACACAGATTCTCCTCTTGGTGTAAGTCACTCTGTTGCACCTCTGATCCTGAACACCTGAAACATAATGACAAGAGGGTGTGATTTACACAGTAGAATTGTGAGCTGCAGTAATCGTGTGATAGTTTTGTTAGACAACTCTGAAGCTGTTTAGCAGACAGAATAATTAATTATGAAAAGTTATACTAGAATACTGAGTTGAATTCTTACTCACACACTGCAGGAGAGTGGAGATCCTCATGGCCTTTTACAGCACAAGAGTAGCTGTCCTTAGCATTAGGGAGGACTGAATAGGTGGAAGTCTTCACAGTTTCTATCTGTCCGTTCTTGTACCAGGTGTATGTGGGGTTACCAGTCAGAATACAGGTGGTGCTACAGGTCAGTGTCTTATACTTTGAATAATGTTTAGGAGTCACCTTCACCTGAAAACCTAAATGAAAGGGGAGTAAAAACAGATTACATCGTTTAGAATTAATGATTCATTTCCTGACTCTTCAACACTGTATAATGTGCTATGCAGTGTTACCTGTGACAGAGTACATACATCTATGACATTGTCTGTAATTTCTATGTAATGAAGAATATTGATAGGTAAAGTATTACCCATCTCATTGACCTTAAATAACTGATACTTCCTAAGTAGAATCCTAGTTTCATTCAGACTCACAGACTACAGGAGAGTGGAGAGCCTCGTGACCTTCAACAGCACAGGAGTAAATGTCCACAGTAGAATCCCAGACCATCAGCATATTACTAGAGTATTGTTGGGAAGTGGACTCATCTAGACGTTGTCCGTTCTTGTACCAGATGTAGGTGGGGTTGTCAGTCAGAGTACAGGTGGTGCTACAGGTCAGTGTCTTCTGTCCCTCTGCAGCAGGAGTCACCTTCACCTGCAGGCCTGAATGAAGAGAGAATAAAACATAAAAGAACAACCCTCATCATTTCCACCTACTACAACTAGAGATAAAGTAGTTACAGTATATCATCATGTTCTGTAAGTGTAGTATTACCAGTATATCACAATGTTCTGTACGTGTAGTATTACCAGTATATCATCATGTTCTGTACATGTAGTATTACCAGTATATCATCATGTTCTGTACATGTAGTATTACCAGTATATCATCATGTTCTGTACATGTAGTATTACCAGTATATCATCATGTTCTGTAAGTGTAGTATTACCAGTATATCACAATGTTCTGTAAGTGTAGTATTACCAGTATATCATCATGTTCTGTAAGTGTAGTATTACCAGTATATCACAATGTTCTGTAAGTGTAGTATTACCAGTATATCACAATGTTCTGTAAGTGTAGTATTACCAGTATATCACAATGTTCTGTAAGTGTAGTATTACCAGTATATCATCATGTTCTGTAAGTGTAGTATTACCAGTATATCACAATGTTCTGTAAGTGTAGTATTACCAGTATATCATCATGTTCTGTAAGTGTAGTATTACCAGTATATCATCATGTTCTGTAAGTGTAGTATTACCAGTATATCATCATGTTCTGTAAGTGTAGTATTACCAGTATATCACAATGTTCTGTAAGTGTAGTATTACCAGTATATCACAATGTTCTGTACATGTAGTATTACCAGTATATCATCATGTTCTGTAAGTGTAGTATTACCAGTATATCATAATGTTCTGTAAGTGTAGTATTACCAGTATTCTATAATGTTCTGTAAGTGTAGTATTACCAGTATATCATAATGTTCTGTACGTGTAGTATTACCAGTATATCACAATGTTCTGTAAGTGTAGTATTACCAGTATATCATAATGTTCTGTAAGTGTAGTATTACCAGTATATCATAATGTTCTGTAAGTGTAGTATTACCAGTATATCATCATGTTCTGTAAGTGTAGTATTACCAGTATATCATAATGTTCTGTACGTGTAGTATTACCAGTATATCATAATGTTCTGTAAGTGTAGTATTACCAGTATATCATAATGTTCTGTAAGTGTAGTATTACCAGTATATCATAATGTTCTGTAAGTGTAGTATTACCAGTATATCATCATGTTCTGTAAGTGTAGTATTACCAGTATATCATAATGTTCTGTAAGTGTAGTATTACCAGTATATCATAATGTTCTGTAAGTGTAGTATTACCAGTATATCATAATGTTCTGTAAGTGTAGTATTACCAGTATATCATAATGTTCTGTAAGTGTAGTATTAACAGTATATCATAATGTTCTGTAAGTGTAGTATTACCAGTATATCATAATGTTCTGTAAGTGTAGTATTACCAGTATATCATAATGTTCTGTAAGTGTAGTATTACCAGTATATCACAATGTTCTGTAAGTGCAGTATTACCAGTATATCATAATGTTCTGTAAGTGTAGTATTACCAGTATATCATCATGTTCTGTAAGTGTAGTATTACCAGTATATCACAATGTTCTGTAAGTGTAGTATTACCAGTATATCACAATGTTCTGTAAGTGTAGTATTACCAGTATATCATCATGTTCTGTAAGTGTAGTATTACCAGTATATCACAATGTTCTGTAAGTGTAGTATTACCAGTATATCATCATGTTCTGTAAGTGTAGTATTACCAGTATATCATCATGTTCTGTAAGTGTAGTATTACCAGTATATCATAATGTTCTGTAAGTGTAGTATTACCAGTATATCACAATGTTCTGTAAGTGTAGTATTACCAGTATATCACAATGTTCTGTACATGTAGTATTACCAGTATATCATCATGTTCTGTAAGTGTAGTATTACCAGTATATCATAATGTTCTGTAAGTGTAGTATTACCAGTATTCTATAATGTTCTGTAAGTGTAGTATTACCAGTATATCATAATGTTCTGTACGTGTAGTATTACCAGTATATCACAATGTTCTGTAAGTGTAGTATTACCAGTATATCATAATGTTCTGTAAGTGTAGTATTACCAGTATATCATAATGTTCTGTAAGTGTAGTATTACCAGTATATCATCATGTTCTGTAAGTGTAGTATTACCAGTATATCATAATGTTCTGTACGTGTAGTATTACCAGTATATCATAATGTTCTGTAAGTGTAGTATTACCAGTATATCATAATGTTCTGTAAGTGTAGTATTACCAGTATATCATAATGTTCTGTAAGTGTAGTATTACCAGTATATCATCATGTTCTGTAAGTGTAGTATTACCAGTATATCATAATGTTCTGTAAGTGTAGTATTACCAGTATATCATAATGTTCTGTAAGTGTAGTATTACCAGTATATCATAATGTTCTGTAAGTGTAGTATTACCAGTATATCATAATGTTCTGTAAGTGTAGTATTAACAGTATATCATAATGTTCTGTAAGTGTAGTATTACCAGTATATCATAATGTTCTGTAAGTGTAGTATTACCAGTATATCATAATGTTCTGTAAGTGTAGTATTACCAGTATATCACAATGTTCTGTAAGTGCAGTATTACCAGTATATCATAATGTTCTGTACGTGTAGTATTACCAGTATATCATAATGTTCTGTAAGTGTAGTATTACCAGTATATCATCATGTTCTGTAAGTGTAGTATTACCAGTATATCACAATGTTCTGTAAGTGCAGTATTACCTGTCACAGTCAGACTGGTTCCAGGGAAACTATGACCCCATTCAAAGTTCCTTTGTTTAAAAGTGAAGCGATACTCAGCTGAGTCCTCCTCTCTCAGATCTGAGATTGTCAGGGTGAAGGGACCTCTCTCCAAGTCTCGTCCTAAATACTCGGGGTCTCTGGTTATGTCCTTATGAATCAACCTATCACTTCTAAACCAGAATGATGATGTGGTGGAATAATAACCAACATAAGTACAGGATATGTCCACTGTTGACCCCTTCAAGACACAGATTCTCCTCTTGGTGTAAGTCACTCTGTTGCATCTCTGACCCTGAACACCTGAAACATAATGACAAGAGGACATTACTTATACATTTACACAGTAGAATCATGAGCTGCAGTAATCCAGAATAGTTATGCCATCTGGTATTGTGATACAGTTTGGTTAAATAACTGTGAGGACTGTTTAGCAGACAGAAAGTTCTACTTGAAAAGTTATACTAAAAACTGAGTTAAATCCATACTCACACACTGCAGGAGAGTGGAGATCCTTGTGGCCTTTTACAGCACAGGAATAACTGTCTGCATCACTAAAGTAGTCTGAGTACAGGCTGGAGGTGTCCTCCTTTACTTTGTGTCCGTTCTTGTACCAGATGTAGGTGGGGTTGTCAGTCAGAGTACAGGTGGTGATACAGGTCAGTGTCACCCAATTTGGCCAAGTTTTAGAAGTCACCTTCACCTGCAGAGCTGGAGTAGATCACAGCATTAAACCCTGAATCACTTATTGTCTTGTTTAATCACATGATGCAAGACATTCTCAAACTCATTTAATTCTCAAATCTGTTTCATATATACAAATCCAATTTCTAGACCTAAATGGACAGTAGATATTAATTCAACAGACTAGCAGTATAAAGCATGTTACTGTACCTGTAACAGACAGAGTGACTCCAGGAGCACCAGTATATTTCCCTCTGGTCTGATCTGTTAATAATCTGAACCTGTATGTAGCTGAGTCACTCTCTCTCAGGTCCCTGATTTTCAGGTTGCAGTCATTCTTCTTATCCCCATTATACACCAGACGACCTGCATACTCTGGGTCCTGACCTAGATCTTTAGGTTCTATACCAGCCTCAGTTTTAGTGAACCAGAAGGTTGTTGTGACTGTATAACCACTGGGATATGTGTAAGAGCAGAACAGATCCACTGTTGACCCCTTCAAGGTACAGATACTCTGAGTGGTGTAAGTCACACTCCAGATATCCTGACCCAGTACCACTGAAACACAAGTCACACAACACAATGGTATGAGAATGAGAACGAGGTCTATTGGCTCACTCTGACTGTAGGGTTTGTCCACACTTTGTTGCCGTAGTTCCTGAGTTGAGTGTGAATGGAAACCACAGATAAGCATCACTCAGTGAGGTGTGAAAGATAACTATTCAAGTGAAGTGGAGACGCCTAACAGAACACACCAGAATAACATTATGATTCTTAACAACTTAAAGATAAGAATGAGACCATACCTGCTACAGACCAGAGAAAGACCCCCAACACACTTCCTGCTGTTCTCAAGACCATTGTTGCATCTCCCACCCTGCAGTCTTAGAAACATAAACAACAACTCACTCTATAACTGGTGAATAACTACATACAAACCATCAGGGGGGCAGCAGGTAGGACTCTAGTCAAAAGTAGTGCACTCTATAGGGAATATGGTGTCATTTGGGATGCAGGTATAACAACACATCATCATCACAGCCTTGAGAGGATGGTGTGTACATAACATCCATCATAATAGTTTGGTAATATGGTGTGTCAGTGGTATCGGCAGGTAGTCTAGCGGTTAAGAACGTTGGGCCAGTAACTGAAACATTACTGGTTCAAATCCCAGACCTGGCAAGGTGGAAACCTCTGCCATTTTGAGCAAGGCAGTTACCACCAGCTTGAATGATAACTCCTGTCCCCAAGCTGTGAGGATGAACAACAAGTCACACATCCCATTTATATCATCATTATATGATAGTGTCTGTATCCACAAGGTGTCCCAGAGTAGGATCTAGTTTTCCCATTTAGATCATCATTATATGATAGTGTCTGTATTCACAAGGTGTCCCAGAGTAGGATCTAGTTTTCCCATTTAGATCATCATTATATGATAGTGTCTGTATTCACAAAGTGTCCCAGAGTAGGATCTAGTTTTCCCATTTAGATCATCATTATATGATAGTGTCTGTATCCACAAGGTGTCCCAGAGTAGGATCTAGTTTTCCCATTTAGATCATCATTATATGATAGTGTCTGTATCCACAAGGTGTCCCAGAGTAGGATCTAGTTTTCCCATTTAGATCATCATTATATGATAGTGTCTGTATCCACAAGGTGTCCCAGAGTAGGATCTAGTTTTCCCATTTAGATCATCATTATATGATAGTGTCTGTATCCACAAGGTGTCCCAGAGTAGGATCTAGTTTTCCCATTTAGATCATCATTATATGATAGTGTCTGTATTCACAAAGTGTCCCAGAGTAGGATCTAGTTTTCCCATTTAGATCATCATTATATGATAGTGTCTGTATCCACAAGGTGTCCCAGAGTAGGATCTAGTTTTCCCATTTAGATCATCATTATATGATAGTGTCTGTATTCACAAAGTGTCCCAGAGTAGGATCTAGTTTTCCCATTTAGATCATCATTATATGATAGTGTCTGTATCCACAAGGTGTCCCAGAGTAGGATCTAGTTTTCCCATTTAGATCATAATTATATGATAGTGTCTGTATTCACAAAGTGTCCCAGAGTAGGATCTAGTTTTCCCATTTAGATCATAATTATATGATAGTGTCTGTATTCACAAGGTGTCCCAGAGTAGGATCTAGTTTTCCCATTTAGATCATCATTATATGATAGTGTCTGTATTCACAAAGTGTCCCAGAGTAGGATCTAGTTTTCCCATTTAGATCATCATTATATGATAGTGTCTGTATTCACAAAGTGTCCCAGAGTAGGATCTAGTTTTCCCATTTAGATCATCATTATATGATAGTGTCTGTATTCACAAAGTGTCCCAGAGTAGGATCTAGTTTTCCCATTTAGATCATCATTATATGAGTGTCTGTATTCACAAAGTGTCTAGTTTTCCCATTTAGATCATCATTATATGATGTCTGTATTCCCCAGAGTAGGATCTAGTTTTCCCATTTTAGATCATCATTATATGATAGTGTCTGTATCCACAAAGTGTCCCAGAGTAGGATCTAGTTTTCCCATTTAGATCATCATTATATGATAGTGTCTGTATCCACAAGGTGTCCCAGAGTAGGATCTAGTTTTCCCATTTAGATCATCATTATATGATAGTGTCTGTATCCAC
>NW_025746157.1:15418-42918 GCF_021184085.1 Oncorhynchus gorbuscha
TCTACATGAGGGTTTCAATGGGGTGTTGTTACAGAACTCTACATGAGGGTTTCAATGGTTTGTTACAGAACTCTACATGAGGGTTTCAATGGGGTGTTGTTACAGAACTCTACATGAGGGTTTCAATGGGGTGTTGTTACAGAGGTGTGGTCTACTCTACAATGAGGGTTTATAGAACTCTAATGAGGTTTCAATGTGTTGTCTATAGAACTCTACATGAGGGTTTCAATGAGGTGTGGTCTATAGAACTCTACATGGGGTGTTGTTAGGGTTTCAATGGGGTGTTGTTACAGAACTCTACATGAGGTTTCAATGGGGTGTTGTTACAGAACTCTACATGAGGGTTTCAATGAGGTGTGGTCTATAGAACTCTACATGAGGGTTTCAATGAGGTGTGGTCTATAGAACTCTACATGAGGGTTTCAATGGGGTGTTGTTACAGAACTCTACATGAGGTTTCAATGGGGTGTTGTTACAGAACTCTACATGAGGTTTTCAATGAGGTGTTGTTACAGAACTCTACATGAGGTTTTCAATGAGGTGTTGTTACAGAACTCTACATGAGGTTTTCAATGGGGTGTTGTTACAGAACTCTACATGAGGTTTCAATGGGGTGTTGTTACAGAACTCTACATGAGGTTTTCAATGGGGTGTTGTCTACAGAACTCTACATGAGGTTTCAATGGGGTGTTGTTACAGAACTCTACATGAGGGTTTCAATGGGGTGTTGTTACAGAACTCTACATGAGGGTTTCAATGAGGTGTTGTTACAGAACTCTACATGAGGTTTCAATGGGGTGTTGTTACAGAACTCTACATGAGGTTTCAATGAGGTGTTGTTACAGAACTCTACATGAGGTTTCAATGGGGTGTTGTTACAGAACTCTACATGAGGGTTTCAATGAGGTGTTGTTACAGAACTCTACATGAGGTTTTCAATGAGGTGTGGTCTATAGAACTCTACATGAGGGTTTCAATGAGGTGTGGTCTATAGAACTCTACATGAGGGTTTCAATGAGGTGTTGTCTACAGAACTCTACATGAGGGTTTCAATGGGGTGTTGTTACAGAACTCTACATGAGGGTTTCAATGGGGTGTTGTTACAGAACTCTACATGAGGGTTTCAATTAATAATTAACAATTGTAGTTTGTGCAGTACTCTATATATTTTGTACCAATTGAGAACTTTGGTCTTATGCCCTGATATCTGAATCTTCTCTGGAAAATCATTATTTGATTCTTTTTTGTGGTCTACTGCTATGGCCCAGGTCTGGCAGTACTGCTCTAGCAGGTCCAGGGCCCAGGTCTGGCAGTACTGCTCTAGCAGGTCCAGGCTCTGCTGTAGGCCATGTGCTGTGGGTGACAGCAGACATAGGTCATCTGCGAAGAGCAGACATTTAACCTCTGAACTGTGGAGACTAACACCAGGGGCTGAGGATTTTTCTAGAATAGTGGCCAATTCGTTGATGTAAATATTAGAGGGCAGGGCTCAGATTGCAACCCTGGTGAACGCCCCGCCCCTGGTGAACGCCCCGCCCCTGGTGAACGCCCCGCCCCTGGTGAACGCCCCGCCCCTGGTGAACGCCACCGCCCCTGATGAACGCCCCGCTCCTGGTGAACGCCCCGCTCCTGGTGAACGCCCCGCTCCTGGTGAACGCCCCGCCCCTGGTGAACGCCCCGCCCCTGGTGAACGCCCCCGCCCCTGGTGAACGCCCCGCCCCTGGTGAACGCCCCGCCCCTAGTTAAAGAATTCTGTTATTTTCTTACCAATTTTGATGCTGCACGTATTGCCAGTATACATTGATTTAATTATGTCATATGTTTGACCCCCTACACCACTTTCAATAACTTTGTAGAACAGTCCTGTCTGCCAAATAGAATCAAATGCTTTTTGGATGTCGATAAAACAAACGTACGTTTTGGTATTATTTTGGTGGTTCCTCCCTCCCTCTACCCCTGCCTCTCTCTCTGCCTCTCTCTCTGTCTCTCTCTGTCTCTCTCTGTCTCTCTCTGCCTCTCTCTGTCTCTCTCTGCCTCTCTCTGTCTCTCTCTGCCTCTCTCTGTCTCTCTCTGCCTCTCTCTTGCTCTCTGTTCCTCCCTCCCTCCCTCTACCCCTGCCTCTCTCTCTGCCTCTCTCTCTGCCTCTCTCTCTGTCTCTCTCTGCCTCTCTCTCTGTCTCTCTCTGCCTCTCTCTCTGTCTCTCTCTGTCCCTCTCTCTCTCTCTGCCTCTCTCTGTCTCTCTCTGTCTCTCTCTCTGTCTCTCTCTCTGTCTCTCTCTCTGTCTCTCTCTGTCTCTCTCTCTGTCTCTCTCTGTCCCTCTCTCTCTCTCTGCCTCTCTCTGTCTCTCTCTGTCTCTCTCTCTGTCTCTCTCTGCCTCTCTCTCTGTCTCTCTCTGTCCCTCTCTCTCTCTCTGCCTCTCTCTGTCTCTCTCTGTCTCTCTCTCTCCCTCTCTCTGCCTCTCTGTTCCTCCCTCCCTCTACCCCTCTATCCTTCTCCACATCCTTGCATTGCTATATTTGAATAAACACATGCATCTTATCTCCCCCCTTTCTCCATAAGAGGATAACACACACACACACACACACACACACACACACACACACACACACACACACACACACACACACACACACACACACACACACACACACACACACACACACACACACACACACACACACACACACACACACACACACACACACACACACACACACACACACACACACACACACACACTCCATTAATCTCAGTGTTGTCGTTGTAGGGAGAGAAGTGGAGAGAGACTGAGATGGAGAGAGAGAGGTAGTGTAGATGAATATTTCAGTAGTTTACCATCAGATGTAGAAGTAAAAACAACAGCACTTCCCCTGGTGGTAAAATTTATCAGGACAAAGGAGAAGAAACATGTTGCTCCAAATGTGACGGGTCTCACATTTCCTGTCTCTGGGAGAATCACGATCACGGTTTTCACTGTGTGTGTGAGTTTGAAATTGTTTTTGCAAACTGGGTTGTGTGTGTGGTTGAGTGTAAGGAAACTGGGTTGTGTGTGTGTGCTTCAGTGTGTTTAAAATGTTGTGTGTGTTTGAGTGCCTCTCTCTCCTCTCAGTGTGATACAGGGGTTTGTTCATGCGTCTTTGTACATTCTTCACAGCTGGCTGAAAACGTGTTGTTCCTTGTAAAACAACTATTTTGGTTCTCTGTGCGTGTGAGACAGAGTGAGAGATGTATGGAGAACCAGTGGAGAATCGTTCCAGACATCCTCTTCTCTTCTCTCTTTTAGAGAGACTTCTCCTCTATTCCAGTTTACTGTATCATCTATTCCCCTTCCTTGTTTGAAAGGAGAGACAGATCACTGTTAAACAAGTGTAGCAGAATGAAAGGAGAGACAGATCACTGTTAAACAAGTGTAGCAGAATGAAAGGAGAGACAGATCACTGTTAAACAAGTGTAGCAGAATGAAAGGAGAGACAGATCACTGTTAAACAAGTGTAGCAGAATGAAAGGAGAGACAGATCACTGTTAAACAAGTGTAGCAGAGAGGAGAGACAGATCACTGTTAAACAAGTGTAGCAGAGCATAGGAGAGACAGATCACTGTTAAACAAGTGTAGCAGAATGAAAGGAGAGACAGATCACTGTTAAACAAGTGTAGCAGAGAGGAGAGACAGATCACTGTTAAACAAGTGTAGCAGAATGAAAGGAGAGACAGATCACTGTTAAACAAGTGTAGCAGAATGAAAGGAGAGACAGATCACTGTTAAACAAGTGTAGCAGAGAGGAGAGACAGATCACTGTTAAACAAGTGTAGCAGAGAGGAGAGACAGATCACTGTTAAAGAAGTGTAGCAGAGCGGAGAGACAGATCACTGTTAAACAAGTGTAGCAGAGAGGAGAGACAGATCACTGTTAAACAAGTGTAGCAGAGAGGAGAGACAGATCACTGTTAAACAAGTGTAGCAGAATGAAAGGAGAGACAGATCACTGTTAAACAAGTGTAGCAGAGAGGAGAGACAGTTCACTGTTAAACAAGTGTAGCAGAATGAAAGGAGAGACAGATCACTGTTAAACAAGTGTAGCAGAGAGGAGAGACAGATCACTGTTAAACAAGTGTAGCAGAGAGGAGAGACAGATCACTGTTAAAGAAGTGTAGCAGAGAGGAGAGACAGATCACTGTTAAACAAGTGTAGCAGAATGAAAGGAGAGACAGATCACTGTTAAACAAGTGTAGCAGAGAGGAGAGACAGATCACTGTTAAACAAGTGTAGCAGAGAGGAGAGACAGATCACTGTTAAAGAAGTGTAGCAGAGAGGAGAGACAGATCACTGTTAAACAAGTGTAGCAGAATGAAAGGAGAGACAGATCACTGTTAAACAAGTGTAGCAGAGAGGAGAGACAGATCACTGTTAAACAAGTGTAGCAGAGAGGAGAGACAGATCACTGTTAAAGAAGTGTAGCAGAGAGGAGAGACAGATCACTGTTAAACAAGTGTAGCAGAGAGGAGAGACAGATCACTGTTAAAGAAGTGTAGCAGAGAGGAGAGACAGATCACTGTTAAACAAGTGTAGCAGAGAGGAGAGACAGATCACTGTTAAACAAGTGTAGCAGAATGAAAGGAGAGACAGATCACTGTTAAACAAGTGTAGCAGAGAGGAGAGACAGATCACTGTTAAACAAGTGTAGCAGAGAGGAAAGGAGAGACAGATCACTGTTAAACAAGTGTAGCAGAGAGGAAAGGAGACAGATCACTGTTAAACAAGTGTAGCAGAGAGGAAAGGAGAGACAGATCACTGTTAAACAAGTGTAGCAGAGAGGAGAGACAGATCACTGTTAAACAAGTGTAGCAGAGAGGAAAGGAGAGACAGATCACTGTTAAACAAGTGTAGCAGAGAGGAAAGGAGAGACAGATCACTGTTAAACAAGTGTAGCAGAGAGGAGAGACAGATCACTGTTAAACAAGTGTAGCAGAGAGGAAAGGAGAGACAGATCACTGTTAAACAAGTGTAGCAGAAAGGAGAGACAGATCACTGTTAAACAAGTGTAGCAGAGAGGAGAGACAGATCACTGTTAAACAAGTGTAGCAGAGAGGAAAGACAGATCACTGTTAAACAAGTATAGCAGAGAGGAGAGACAGATCACTGTTAAACAAGTGTAGCAGAATGAAAGGAGAGACAGATCACTGTTAAACAAGTTTAGCAGAATGAAAGGAGAGACAGATCACTGTTAAACAAGTGTAGCAGAGAGGAGAGACAGATCACTGTTAAACAAGTGTAGCAGAGAGGAGAGACAGATCACTGTTAAACAAGTATAGCAGAGAGGAGAGACAGATCACTGTTAAACAAGTATAGCAGAGAGGAGAGACAGATCACTGTTAAACAAGTATAGCAGAGAGGAGAGACAGATCACTGTTAAACAAGTGTAGCAGAGAGGAGAGACAGATCACTGTTAAACAAGTGTAGCAGAGAGGAGAGACAGATCACTGTTAAACAAGTGTAGCAGAGAGGAGAGACAGATCACTGTTAAACAAGTGTAGCAGAGAGGAGAGAGACAGATCACTGTTAAACAAGTGTAGCAGAGAGGAGAGACAGATCACTGTTAAAGAAGTGTAGCAGAGAGGAGAGACAGATCACTGTTAAACAAGTGTAGCAGAGAGGAGAGACAGATCACTGTTAAAGAAGTGTAGCAGAGAGGAGAGACAGATCACTGTTAAACAAGTGTAGCAGAGAGGAGAGACAGATCACTGTTAAACAAGTGTAGCAGAATGAAAGGAGAGACAGATCACTGTTAAACAAGTATAGCAGAGAGGAGAGACAGATCACTGTTAAACAAGTGTAGCAGAGAGGAGAGACAGATCACTGTTAAACAAGTGTAGCAGAGAGGAGAGACAGATCACTGTTAAACAAGTATAGCAGAGAGGAAAGGAGAGACAGATCACTGTTAAACAAGTGTAGCAGAGAGGAGAGACAGATCACTGTTAAACAAGTGTAGCAGAGAGGAAAGGAGAGACAGATCACTGTTAAACAAGTGTAGCAGAGAGGAGAGACAGATCACTGTTAAACAAGTGTAGCAGAGAGGAAAGGAGAGACAGATCACTGTTAAACAAGTATAGCAGAGAGGAAAGGAGAGACAGATCACTGTTAAACAAGTGTAGCAGAGAGGAGAGACAGATCACTGTTAAACAAGTGTAGCAGAGAGGAAAGGAGAGACAGATCACTGTTAAACAAGTGTAGCAGAAAGGAGAGACAGATCACTGTTAAACAAGTGTAGCAGAGAGGAGAGACAGATCACTGTTAAACAAGTGTAGCAGAGAGGAAAGACAGATCACTGTTAAACAAGTATAGCAGAGAGGAGAGACAGATCACTGTTAAACAAGTGTAGCAGAATGAAAGGAGAGACAGATCACTGTTAAACAAGTTTAGCAGAATGAAAGGAGAGACAGATCACTGTTAAACAAGTGTAGCAGAGAGGAGAGACAGATCACTGTTAAACAAGTGTAGCAGAGAGGAGAGACAGATCACTGTTAAACAAGTATAGCAGAGAGGAGAGACAGATCACTGTTAAACAAGTATAGCAGAGAGGAGAGACAGATCACTGTTAAACAAGTATAGCAGAGAGGAGAGACAGATCACTGTTAAACAAGTATAGCAGAGAGGAGAGACAGATCACTGTTAAACAAGTGTAGCAGAGAGGAAAGGAGAGACAGATCACTGTTAAACAAGTGTAGCAGAGAGGAAAGGAGAGACAGATCACTGTTAAACAAGTGTAGCAGAGAGGAGAGACAGATCACTGTTAAACAAGTGTAGCAGAGAGGAGAGACAGATCACTGTTAAACAAGTGTAGCAGAGAGGAGAGACAGATCACTGTTAAACAAGTGTAGCAGAGAGGAGAGACAGATCACTGTTAAACAAGTGTAGCAGAGAGGAGAGACAGATCACTGTTAAACAAGTGTAGCAGAGAGGAGAGACAGATCACTGTTAAACAAGTGTAGCAGAGAGGAGATACAGATCACTGTTAAACAAGTATAGCAGAGAGGAGAGACAGATCACTGTTAAACAAGTGTAGCAGAGAGGAGAGACAGATCACTGTTAAACAAGTGTAGCAGAGAGGAAAGGAGAGACAGATCACTGTTAAACAAGTGTAGCAGAGAGGAAAGGAGAGACAGATCACTGTTAAACAAGTGTAGCAGAGAGGAGAGACAGATCACTGTTAAACAAGTATAGCAGAGAGGAGAGACAGATCACTGTTAAACAAGTGTAGCAGAGAGGAGAGACAGATCACTGTTAAACAAGTGTAGCAGAGAGGAAAGGAGAGACAGATCACTGTTAAACAAGTGTAGCAGAGAGGAAAGGAGAGACAGATCACTGTTAAACAAGTGTAGCAGAGAGTAGAGACAGATCACTGTTAAACAAGTATAGCAGAGAGGAGAGACAGATCACTGTTAAACAAGTGTAGCAGAGAGGAGAGACAGATCACTGTTAAACAAGTGTAGCAGAGAGGAAAGGAGAGACAGATCACTGTTAAACAAGTGTAGCAGAGAGGAGAGACAGATCACTGTTAAACAAGTGTAGCAGAGAGGAAAGGAGAGACAGATCACTGTTAAACAAGTGTAGCAGAGGAAAGGAGAGACAGATCACTGTTAAACAAGTGTAGCAGAGAGGAGAGACAGATCACTGTTAAGCAAGTGTAGCAGAGAGGAGAGACAGATCATTGTTAAACAAGTGTAGCAGAATGAAAGGAGAGACAGATCACTGTTAAACAAGTGTAGCAGAGAGGAAAGGAGAGACAGATCACTGTTAAACAAGTGTAGCAGAGAGGAGAGACAGATCACTGTTAAACAAGTGTAGCAGAGAGGAGAGACAGATCACTGTTAAACAAGTGTAGCAGAATGAAAGGAGAGACAGATCACTGTTAAACAAGTGTAGCAGAGAGGAAAGGAGAGACAGATCACTGTTAAACAAGTGTAGCAGAGAGGAAAGGAGAGACAGATCACTGTTAAACAAGTGTAGCAGAGAGGAAAGGAGAGACAGATCACTGTTAAACAAGTGTAGCAGAGAGGAAAGGAGAGACAGATCACTGTTAAACAAGTGTAGCAGAGAGGAAAGAGAGACAGATCACTGTTAAACAAGTGTAGCAGAGAGGAGAGACAGATCACTGTTAAACAAGTGTAGCAGAGAGGAGAGACAGATCACTGTTAAACAAGTGTAGCAGAGAGGAGAGACAGATCACTGTTAAACAAGTGTAGCAGAGAGGAGAGACAGATCACTGTTAAACAAGTGTAGCAGAGAGGAAAGGAGAGACAGATCACTGTTAAACAAGTGTAGCAGAGAGGAGAGACAGATCACTGTTAAACAAGTGTAGCAGAGAGGAAAGGAGAGACAGATCACTGTTAAACAAGTGTAGCAGAGAGGAGAGACAGATCACTGTTAAACAAGTGTAGCAGAGAGGAAAGGAGAGACAGATCACTGTTAAACAAGTGTAGCAGAGAGGAGAGACAGATCACTGTTAAACAAGTGTAGCAGAGAGGAAAGGAGAGACAGATCACTGTTAAACAAGTGTAGCAGAGAGGAAAGGAGAGACAGATCACTGTTAAACAAGTGTAGCAGAGAGGAGAGACAGATCACTGTTAAACAAGTGTAGCAGAGAGGAAAGGAGAGACAGATCACTGTTAAACAAGTGTAGCAGAATGAAAGGAGAGACAGATCACTGTTAAACAAGTGTAGCAGAGAGGAGGAGAGACAGATCACTGTTAAACAAGTGTAGCAGAGAGGAAAGACAGATCACTGTTAAACAAGTGTAGCAGAGAGGAGAGACAGATCACTGTTAAACAAGTGTAGCAGAATGAAAGGAGAGACAGATCACTGTTAAACAAGTTTAGCAGAATGAAAGGAGAGACAGATCACTGTTAAACAAGTGTAGCAGAGAGGAGAGACAGATCACTGTTAAACAAGTGTAGCAGAGAGGAGAGACAGATCACTGTTAAACAAGTGTAGCAGAGAGGAGAGACAGATCACTGTTAAACAAGTATAGCAGAGAAAGGAGAGACAGATCACTGTTAAACAAGTATAGCAGAGAGGAGAGACAGATCACTGTTAAACAAGTATAGCAGAGAGGAGAGACAGATCACTGTTAAACAAGTGTAGCAGAGAGGAAAGGAGAGACAGATCACTGTTAAACAAGTGTAGCAGAGAGGAAAGGAGAGACAGATCACTGTTAAACAAGTGTAGCAGAGAGGAGAGACAGATCACTGTTAAACAAGTGTAGCAGAGAGGAGAGACAGATCACTGTTAAACAAGTGTAGCAGAGAGGAGAGACAGATCACTGTTAAACAAGTGTAGCAGAGAGGAGAGACAGATCACTGTTAAACAAGTGTAGCAGAGAGGAGAGACAGATCACTGTTAAACAAGTGTAGCAGAGAGGAGAGACAGATCACTGTTAAACAAGTGTAGCAGAGAGGAGATACAGATCACTGTTAAACAAGTGTAGCAGAGAGGAGAGACAGATCACTGTTAAACAAGTGTAGCAGAGAGGAGAGACAGATCACTGTTAAACAAGTGTAGCAGAGAGGAAAGGAGAGACAGATCACTGTTAAACAAGTGTAGCAGAGAGGAAAGGAGAGACAGATCACTGTTAAACAAGTGTAGCAGAGAGGAGAGACAGATCACTGTTAAACAAGTATAGCAGAGAGGAGAGACAGATCACTGTTAAACAAGTGTAGCAGAGAGGAGAGACAGATCACTGTTAAACAAGTGTAGCAGAGAGGAAAGGAGAGACAGATCACTGTTAAACAAGTGTAGCAGAGAGGAAAGGAGAGACAGATCACTGTTAAACAAGTGTAGCAGAGAGGAGAGACAGATCACTGTTAAACAAGTGTAGCAGAGAGGAGAGACAGATCACTGTTAAACAAGTGTAGCAGAGAGGAGAGACAGATCACTGTTAAACAAGTGTAGCAGAGAGGAAAGGAGAGACAGATCACTGTTAAACAAGTGTAGCAGAGAGGAGAGACAGATCACTGTTAAACAAGTGTAGCAGAGAGGAAAGGAGAGACAGATCACTGTTAAACAAGTGTAGCAGAGAGGAGAGACAGATCACTGTTAAACAAGTGTAGCAGAGAGAGAGACAGATCACTGTTAAACAAGTGTAGCAGAGAGGAGAGACAGATCATTGTTAAACAAGTGTAGCAGAATGAAAGGAGAGACAGATCACTGTTAAACAAGTGTAGCAGAGAGGAAAGGAGAGACAGATCACTGTTAAACAAGTGTAGCAGAGAGGAGAGACAGATCACTGTTAAACAAGTGTAGCAGAGAGGAGAGACAGATCACTGTTAAACAAGTGTAGCAGAATGAAAGGAGAGACAGATCACTGTTAAACAAGTGTAGCAGAGAGGAAAGGAGAGACAGATCACTGTTAAACAAGTGTAGCAGAGAGGAAAGGAGAGACAGATCACTGTTAAACAAGTGTAGCAGAGAGGAAAGGAGAGACAGATCACTGTTAAACAAGTGTAGCAGAGAGGAAAGGAGAGACAGATCACTGTTAAACAAGTGTAGCAGAGAGGAAAGGAGAGACAGATCACTGTTAAACAAGTGTAGCAGAGAGGAGAGACAGATCACTGTTAAACAAGTGTAGCAGAGAGGAGAGACAGATCACTGTTAAACAAGTGTAGCAGAGAGGAGAGACAGATCACTGTTAAACAAGTGTAGCAGAGAGGAGAGACAGATCACTGTTAAACAAGTATAGCAGAGAGGAAAGGAGAGACAGATCACTGTTAAACAAGTGTAGCAGAGAGGAGAGACAGATCACTGTTAAACAAGTGTAGCAGAGAGGAAAGGAGAGACAGATCACTGTTAAACAAGTGTAGCAGAGAGGAAAGGAGAGACAGATCACTGTTAAACAAGTGTAGCAGAATGAAAGGAGAGACAGATCACTGTTAAACAAGTGTAGCAGAGAGGAAAGGAGAGACAGATCACTGTTAAACAAGTGTAGCAGAGAGGAGAGACAGATCACTGTTAAACAAGTGTAGCAGAGAGGAGAGACAGATCACTGTTAAACAAGTGTAGCAGAATGAAAGGAGAGACAGATCACTGTTAAACAAGTGTAGCAGAGAGGAAAGGAGAGACAGATCACTGTTAAACAAGTGTAGCAGAGAGGAGAGACAGATCACTGTTAAACAAGTGTAGCAGAGAGGAGAGACAGATCACTGTTAAACAAGTGTAGCAGAATGAAAGGAGAGACAGATCACTGTTAAACAAGTGTAGCAGAGAGGAAAGGAGAGACAGATCACTGTTAAACAAGTGTAGCAGAGAGGAAAGGAGAGACAGATCACTGTTAAACAAGTGTAGCAGAGAGGAAAGGAGAGACAGATCACTGTTAAACAAGTGTAGCAGAGAGGAAAGGAGAGACAGATCACTGTTAAACAAGTGTAGCAGAGAGGAAAGGAGAGACAGATCACTGTTAAACAAGTGTAGCAGAGAGGAGAGACAGATCACTGTTAAACAAGTGTAGCAGAGAGGAGAGACAGATCACTGTTAAACAAGTGTAGCAGAGAGGAGAGACAGATCACTGTTAAACAAGTGTAGCAGAGAGGAAAGGAGAGACAGATCACTGTTAAACAAGTGTAGCAGAGAGGAGAGACAGATCACTGTTAAACAAGTGTAGCAGAATGAAAGGAGAGACAGATCACTGTTAAACAAGTGTAGCAGAGAGGAGAGACAGATCACTGTTAAACAA
Source organism: Oncorhynchus gorbuscha (assembly GCF_021184085.1). Lineage (NCBI taxonomy): Eukaryota > Metazoa > Chordata > Actinopteri > Salmoniformes > Salmonidae > Oncorhynchus > Oncorhynchus gorbuscha. Next base: position 27,141 of record NW_025746157.1, read on the forward strand.
GTGTAGCAGAGAGGAAAGGAGAGACAGATCACTGTTAAACAAGTGTAGCAGAGAGGAAAGGAGAGACAGATCACTGTTAAACAAGTGTAGCAGAGAGGAAAGGAGAGACAGATCACTGTTAAACAAGTGTAGCAGAGAGGAAAGGAGAGACAGATCACTGTTAAACAAGTGTAGCAGAGAGGAAAGACAGATCACTGTTAAACAAGTGTAGCAGAGAGGAGAGACAGATCACTGTTAAACAAGTGTAGCAGAGAGGAGAGACAGATCACTGTTAAACAAGTGTAGCAGAGAGGAGAGACAGATCACTGTTAAACAAGTGTAGCAGAATGAAAGGAGAGACAGATCACTGTTAAACAAGTTTAGCAGAATGAAAGGAGAGACAGATCACTGTTAAACAAGTTTAGCAGAATGAAAGGAGAGACAGATCACTGTTAAACAAGTGTAGCAGAGAGGAGAGACAGATCACTGTTAAACAAGTGTAGCAGAGAGGAGAGACAGATCACTGTTAAACAAGTATAGCAGAATGAAAGGAGAGACAGATCACTGTTAAACAAGTGTAGCAGAGAGGAGAGACAGATCACTGTTAAACAAGTGCAGCAGAGAGGAAAGAGAGACAGATCACTGTTAAACAAGTGCAGCAGAGAGGAGAGACAGATCACTGTTAAACAAGTGTAGCAGAGAGGAAAGGAGAGACAGATCACTGTTAAACAAGTGTAGCAGAGAGGAGAGGAGAGACAGATCACTGTTAAACAAGTGTAGCAGAGAGGAAAGGAGAGACAGATCACTGTTAAACAAGTGTAGCAGAATGAAAGGAGAGACAGATCACTGTTAAACAAGTATAGCAGAGAGGAGAGACAGATCACTGTTAAACAAGTGTAGCAGAAAGGAGAGACAGATCACTGTTAAACAAGTGTAGCAGAAAGGAGAGACAGATCACTGTTAAACAAGTGTAGCAGAGAGGAGAGACAGATCACTGTTAAACAAGTGTAGCAGAGAGGAAAGACAGATCACTGTTAAACAAGTATAGCAGAGAGGAGAGACAGATCACTGTTAAACAAGTGTAGCAGAATGAAAGGAGAGACAGATCACTGTTAAACAAGTTTAGCAGAATGAAAGGAGAGACAGATCACTGTTAAACAAGTGTAGCAGAGAGGAGAGACAGATCACTGTTAAACAAGTGTAGCAGAGAGGAGAGACAGATCACTGTTAAACAAGTATAGCAGAGAGGAGAGACAGATCACTGTTAAACAAGTATAGCAGAGAGGAGAGACAGATCACTGTTAAACAAGTATAGCAGAGAGGAGAGACAGATCACTGTTAAACAAGTGTAGCAGAGAGGAGAGACAGATCACTGTTAAACAAGTGTAGCAGAGAGGAGAGACAGATCACTGTTAAACAAGTGTAGCAGAGAGGAGAGACAGATCACTGTTAAACAAGTGTAGCAGAGAGGAGAGACAGATCACTGTTAAACAAGTGTAGCAGAGAGGAGAGACAGATCACTGTTAAAGAAGTGTAGCAGAGAGGAGAGACAGATCACTGTTAAACAAGTGTAGCAGAGAGGAGAGACAGATCACTGTTAAAGAAGTGTAGCAGAGAGGAGAGACAGATCACTGTTAAACAAGTGTAGCAGAGAGGAGAGACAGATCACTGTTAAACAAGTGTAGCAGAATGAAAGGAGAGACAGATCACTGTTAAACAAGTATAGCAGAGAGGAGAGACAGATCACTGTTAAACAAGTGTAGCAGAGAGGAAAGGAGAGACCGATCACTGTTAAACAAGTGTAGCAGAGAGGAGAGACAGATCACTGTTAAACAAGTATAGCAGAGAGGAAAGGAGAGACAGATCACTGTTAAACAAGTGTAGCAGAGAGGAGAGACAGATCACTGTTAAACAAGTGTAGCAGAGAGGAAAGGAGAGACAGATCACTGTTAAACAAGTGTAGCAGAGAGGAGAGACAGATCACTGTTAAACAAGTGTAGCAGAGAGGAAAGGAGAGACAGATCACTGTTAAACAAGTATAGCAGAGAGGAAAGGAGAGACAGATCACTGTTAAACAAGTGTAGCAGAGAGGAGAGACAGATCACTGTTAAACAAGTGTAGCAGAGAGGAAAGGAGAGACAGATCACTGTTAAACAAGTGTAGCAGAAAGGAGAGACAGATCACTGTTAAACAAGTGTAGCAGAGAGGAGAGACAGATCACTGTTAAACAAGTGTAGCAGAGAGGAAAGACAGATCACTGTTAAACAAGTATAGCAGAGAGGAGAGACAGATCACTGTTAAACAAGTGTAGCAGAATGAAAGGAGAGACAGATCACTGTTAAACAAGTTTAGCAGAATGAAAGGAGAGACAGATCACTGTTAAACAAGTGTAGCAGAGAGGAGAGACAGATCACTGTTAAACAAGTGTAGCAGAGAGGAGAGACAGATCACTGTTAAACAAGTATAGCAGAGAGGAGAGACAGATCACTGTTAAACAAGTATAGCAGAGAGGAGAGACAGATCACTGTTAAACAAGTATAGCAGAGAGGAGAGACAGATCACTGTTAAACAAGTGTAGCAGAGAGGAGAGACAGATCACTGTTAAACAAGTGTAGCAGAGAGGAGAGACAGATCACTGTTAAACAAGTGTAGCAGAGAGGAGAGACAGATCACTGTTAAACAAGTGTAGCAGAGAGGAGAGACAGATCACTGTTAAACAAGTGTAGCAGAGAGACAGATCACTGTTAAACAAAGTGTAGCAGGAGAGACAGATCACTGTTAAACAAGTGTAGCAGAGAGGAGAGACAGATCACTGTTAAACAAGTATAGCAGAGAGGAGAGACAGATCACTGTTAAACAAGTGTAGCAGAGAGGAGAGACAGATCACTGTTAAACAAGTGTAGCAGAGAGGAAAGGAGAGACAGATCACTGTTAAACAAGTGTAGCAGAGAGAAAGGAGAGACAGATCACTGTTAAACAAGTGTAGCAGAGAGGAGAGACAGATCACTGTTAAACAAGTATAGCAGAGAGGAGAGACAGATCACTGTTAAACAAGTGTAGCAGAGAGGAGAGACAGATCACTGTTAAACAAGTGTAGCAGAGAGGAAAGGAGAGACAGATCACTGTTAAACAAGTGTAGCAGAGAGGAAAGGAGAGACAGATCACTGTTAAACAAGTGTAGCAGAGAGTAGAGACAGATCACTGTTAAACAAGTATAGCAGAGAGGAGAGACAGATCACTGTTAAACAAGTGTAGCAGAGAGGAGAGACAGATCACTGTTAAACAAGTGTAGCAGAGAGGAAAGGAGAGACAGATCACTGTTAAACAAGTGTAGCAGAGAGGAGAGACAGATCACTGTTAAACAAGTGTAGCAGAGAGGAAAGGAGAGACAGATCACTGTTAAACAAGTGTAGCAGAGAGGAGAGACAGATCACTGTTAAACAAGTGTAGCAGAGAGGAGAGACAGATCACTGTTAAGCAAGTGTAGCAGAGAGGAGAGACAGATCATTGTTAAACAAGTGTAGCAGAATGAAAGGAGAGACAGATCACTGTTAAACAAGTGTAGCAGAGAGGAAAGGAGAGACAGATCACTGTTAAACAAGTGTAGCAGAGAGGAGAGACAGATCACTGTTAAACAAGTGTAGCAGAGAGGAGAGACAGATCACTGTTAAACAAGTGTAGCAGAATGAAAGGAGAGACAGATCACTGTTAAACAAGTGTAGCAGAGAGGAAAGGAGAGACAGATCACTGTTAAACAAGTGTAGCAGAGAGGAAAGGAGAGACAGATCACTGTTAAACAAGTGTAGCAGAGAGGAAAGGAGAGACAGATCACTGTTAAACAAGTGTAGCAGAGAGGAAAGGAGAGACAGATCACTGTTAAACAAGTGTAGCAGAGAGGAAAGGAGAGACAGATCACTGTTAAACAAGTGTAGCAGAGAGGAGAGACAGATCACTGTTAAACAAGTGTAGCAGAGAGGAGAGACAGATCACTGTTAAACAAGTGTAGCAGAGAGGAGAGACGGATCACTGTTAAACAAGTGTAGCAGAGAGGAGAGACAGATCACTGTTAAACAAGTATAGCAGAGAGGAAAGGAGAGACAGATCACTGTTAAACAAGTGTAGCAGAGAGGAGAGACAGATCACTGTTAAACAAGTGTAGCAGAGAGGAAAGGAGAGACAGATCACTGTTAAACAAGTGTAGCAGAGAGGAAAGGAGAGACAGATCACTGTTAAACAAGTGTAGCAGAATGAAAGGAGAGACAGATCACTGTTAAACAAGTGTAGCAGAGAGGAAAGGAGAGACAGATCACTGTTAAACAAGTGTAGCAGAGAGGAGAGACAGATCACTGTTAAACAAGTGTAGCAGAGAGGAGAGACAGATCACTGTTAAACAAGTGTAGCAGAATGAAAGGAGAGACAGATCACTGTTAAACAAGTGTAGCAGAGAGGAAAGGAGAGACAGATCACTGTTAAACAAGTGTAGCAGAGAGGAGAGACAGATCACTGTTAAACAAGTGTAGCAGAGAGGAGAGACAGATCACTGTTAAACAAGTGTAGCAGAATGAAAGGAGAGACAGATCACTGTTAAACAAGTGTAGCAGAGAGGAAAGGAGAGACAGATCACTGTTAAACAAGTGTAGCAGAGAGGAAAGGAGAGACAGCTCACTGTTAAACAAGTGTAGCAGAGAGGAAAGGAGAGACAGATCACTGTTAAACAAGTGTAGCAGAGAGGAAAGGAGAGACAGATCACTGTTAAACAAGTGTAGCAGAGAGGAAAGGAGAGACAGATCACTGTTAAACAAGTGTAGCAGAGAGGAGAGACAGATCACTGTTAAACAAGTGTAGCAGAGAGGAGAGACAGATCACTGTTAAACAAGTGTAGCAGAGAGGAGAGACATATCACTGTTAAACAAGTGTAGCAGAGAGGAAAGGAGAGACAGATCACTGTTAAACAAGTGTAGCAGAGAGGAGAGACAGATCACTGTTAAACAAGTGTAGCAGAATGAAAGGAGAGACAGATCACTGTTAAACAAGTGTAGCAGAGAGGAGAGACAGATCACTGTTAAACAAGTGTAGCAGAGAGGAAAGGAGAGACAGATCACTGTTAAACAAGTGTAGCAGAGAGGAAAGGAGAGACAGATCACTGTTAAACAAGTGTAGCAGAGAGGAAAGGAGAGACAGATCACTGTTAAACAAGTGTAGCAGAGAGGAAAGGAGAGACAGATCACTGTTAAACAAGTGTAGCAGAGAGGAAAGACAGATCACTGTTAAACAAGTGTAGCAGAGAGGAAAGACCGATCACTGTTAAACAAGTGTAGCAGAGAGGAGAGACAGATCACTGTTAAACAAGTATAGCAGAGAGGAGAGACAGATCACTGTTAAACAAGTGTAGCAGAATGAAAGGAGAGACAGATCACTGTTAAACAAGTTTAGCAGAATGAAAGGAGAGACAGATCACTGTTAAACAAGTTTAGCAGAATGAAAGGAGAGACAGATCACTGTTAAACAAGTGTAGCAGAGAGGAGAGACAGATCACTGTTAAACAAGTGTAGCAGAGAGGAGAGACAGATCACTGTTAAACAAGTATAGCAGAATGAAAGGAGAGACAGATCACTGTTAAACAAGTGTAGCAGAGAGGAAAGACAGATCACTGTTAAACAAGTGCAGCAGAGAGGAGAGACAGATCACTGTTAAACAAGTGCAGCAGAGAGGAGAGACAGATCACTGTTAAACAAGTGTAGCAGAGAGGAAAGGAGAGACAGATCACTGTTAAACAAGTGTAGCAGAGAGGAGAGGAGAGACAGATCACTGTTAAACAAGTGTAGCAGAGAGGAAAGGAGAGACAGATCACTGTTAAACAAGTGTAGCAGAATGAAAGGAGAGACAGATCACTGTTAAACAAGTATAGCAGAGAGGAGAGACAGATCACTGTTAAACAAGTGTAGCAGAATGAAAGGAGAGACAGATCACTGTTAAACAAGTGTAGCAGAATGAAAGGAGAGACAGATCACTGTTAAACAAGTGTAGCAGAGAGGAGAGACAGATCACTGTTAAACAAGTGTAGCAGAGAGGAAAGACAGATCACTGTTAAACAAGTGTAGCAGAATGAAAGGAGAGACAGATCACTGTTAAACAAGTGTAGCAGAATGAAAGGAGAGACAGATCACTGTTAAACAAGTGTAGCAGAGAGGAAAGGAGAGACAGATCACTGTTAAACAAGTGTAGCAGAGAGGAAAGGAGAGACAGATCACTGTTAAACAAGTATAGCAGAGAGGAAAGGAGAGACAGATCACTGTTAAACAAGTGTAGCAGAATGAAAGGAGAGACAGATCACTGTTAAACAAGTGTAGCAGAATGAAAGGAGAGACAGATCACTGTTAAACAAGTGTAGCAGAATGAAAGGAGAGACAGATCACTGTTAAACAAGTGTAGCAGAGAGGAAAGGAGAGACAGATCACTGTTAAACAAGTGTAGCAGAGAGGAAAGGAGAGACAGATCACTGTTAAACAAGTGTAGCAGAGAGGAAAGGAGAGACAGATCACTGTTAAACAAGTGTAGCAGAGAGGAAAGGAGAGACAGATCACTGTTAAACAAGTGTAGCAGAGAGGAAAGGAGAGACAGATCACTGTTAAACAAGTGTAGCAGAGAGGAAAGGAGAGACAGATCACTGTTAAACAAGTGTAGCAGAGAGGAAAGGAGAGACAGATCACTGTTAAACAAGTGTAGCAGAGAGGAAAGACAGATCACTGTTAAACAAGTGTAGCAGAGAGGAGAGACAGATCACTGTTAAACAAGTGTAGCAGAGAGGAGAGACAGATCACTGTTAAACAAGTGTAGCAGAATGAAAGGAGAGACAGATCACTGTTAAACAAGTGTAGCAGAATGAAAGGAGAGACAGATCACTGTTAAACAAGTGTAGCAGAGAGGAAAGGAGAGACAGATCACTGTTAAACAAGTGTAGCAGAGAGGAAAGGAGAGACAGATCACTGTTAAACAAGTGTAGCAGAGAGGAAAGGAGAGACAGATCACTGTTAAACAAGTGTAGCAGAATGAAAGGAGAGACAGATCACTGTTAAACAAGTGTAGCAGAATGAAAGGAGAGACAGATCACTGTTAAACAAGTGTAGCAGAATGAAAGGAGAGACAGATCACTGTTAAACAAGTGTAGCAGAATGAAAGGAGAGACAGATCACTGTTAAACAAGTGTAGCAGAGAGGAAAGGAGAGACAGATCACTGTTAAACAAGTGTAGCAGAGAGGAAAGGAGAGACAGATCACTGTTAAACAAGTGTAGCAGAGAGGAAAGGAGAGACAGATCACTGTTAAACAAGTGTAGCAGAGAGGAAAGGAGACAGATCACTGTTAAACAAGTGTAGCAGAGAGGAAAGGAGAGACAGATCACTGTTAAACAAGTGTAGCAGAGAGGAAAGGAGAGACAGATCACTGTTAAACAAGTGTAGCAGAATGAAAGGAGAGACAGATCACTGTTAAACAAGTGTAGCAGAATGAAAGGAGAGACAGATCACTGTTAAACAAGTGTAGCAGAGAGGAAAGGAGAGACAGATCACTGTTAAACAAGTGTAGCAGAGAGGAAAGGAGAGACAGATCACTGTTAAACAAGTGTAGCAGAGAGGAAAGGAGACAGATCACTGTTAAACAAGTGTAGCAGAGAGGAGAGACAGATCACTGTTAAACAAGTGTAGCAGAGAGGAGAGACAGATCACTGTTAAACAAGTGTAGCAGAATGAAAGGAGAGACAGATCACTGTTAAACAAGTGTAGCAGAATGAAAGGAGAGACAGATCACTGTTAAACAAGTGTAGCAGAGAGGAAAGAGAGACAGATCACTGTTAAACAAGTGTAGCAGAGAGGAAAGGAGAGACAGATCACTGTTAAACAAGTATAGCAGAGAGGAAAGGAGAGACAGATCACTGTTAAACAAGTGTAGCAGAATGAAAGGAGAGACAGATCACTGTTAAACAAGTGTAGCAGAATGAAAGGAGAGACAGATCACTGTTAAACAAGTGTAGCAGAATGAAAGGAGAGACAGATCACTGTTAAACAAGTGTAGCAGAGAGGAGGAGAGACAGATCACTGTTAAACAAGTGTAGCAGAGAGGAAAGGAGAGACAGATCACTGTTAAACAAGTGTAGCAGAGAGGAAAGGAGACAGATCACTGTTAAACAAGTGTAGCAGAGAGGAAAGGAGAGACAGATCACTGTTAAACAAGTGTAGCAGAGAGGAAAGGAGAGACAGATCACTGTTAAACAAGTGTAGCAGAGAGGAAAGGAGAGACAGATCACTGTTAAACAAGTGTAGCAGAGAGGAAAGGAGAGACAGATCACTGTTAAACAAGTGTAGCAGAGAGGAGAGACAGATCACTGTTAAACAAGTGTAGCAGAGAGGAGAGACAGATCACTGTTAAACAAGTGTAGCAGAGAGGAGAAGACAGATCACTGTTAAACAAGTGTAGCAGAGAGGAGAGACAGATCACTGTTAAACAAGTGTAGCAGAGAGGAGAGACAGATCACTGTTAAACAAGTATAGCAGAGAGGAAAGGAGAGACAGATCACTGTTAAACAAGTGTAGCAGAGAGGAAAGACAGATCACTGTTAAACAAGTGTAGCAGAGAGGAGAGACAGATCACTGTTAAACAAGTGTAGCAGAGAGGAGAGACAGATCACTGTTAAACAAGTGTAGCAGAGAGGAGAGACAGATCACTGTTAAACAAGTGTAGCAGAGAGGAGAGACAGATCACTGTTAAACAAGTGTAGCAGAGAGGAGAGACAGATCACTGTTAAACAAGTGCAGCAGAGAGGAGAGACAGATCACTGTTAAACAAGTGCAGCAGAGAGGAGAGACAGATCACTGTTAAACAAGTGTAGCAGAGAGGAGAGACAGATCACTGTTAAAGAAGTGTAGCAGAGAGGAGAGACAGATCACTGTTAAACAAGTGTAGCAGAGAGGAGAGACAGATCACTGTTAAACAAGTGTAGCAGAATGAAAGGAGAGACAGATCACTGTTAAACAAGTGTAGCAGAGAGGAGAGACAGATCACTGTTAAACAAGTGTAGCAGAGAGGAGAGACAGATCACTGTTAAACAAGTGTAGCAGAATGAAAGGAGAGACAGATCACTGTTAAACAAGTGCAGCAGAGAGGAAAGGAGAGACAGATCACTGTTAAACAAGTGTAGCAGAGAGGAGAGACAGATCACTGTTAAACAAGTGTAGCAGAGAGGAGAGACAGATCACTGTTAAACAAGTGTAGCAGAGAGGAGGGACAGATCACTGTTAAACAAGTATAGCAGAGAGGAAAGGAGAGACAGATCACTGTTAAACAAGTGTAGCAGAGAGGAAAGACAGATCACTGTTAAACAAGTGTAGCAGAGAGGAGAGACAGATCACTGTTAAACAAGTGTAGCAGAGAGGAGAGACAGATCACTGTTAAACAAGTGTAGCAGAGAGGAGAGACAGATCACTGTTAAACAAGTGTAGCAGAGAGGAGAGACAGATCACTGTTAAACAAGTGTAGCAGAGAGGAGAGACAGATCACTGTTAAACAAGTGTAGCAGAGAGGAGAGACAGATCACTGTTAAACAAGTGTAGCAGAGAGGAGAGACAGATCACTGTTAAACAAGTGTAGCAGAGAGGAGAGACAGATCACTGTTAAACAAGTGTAGCAGAGAGGAGAGACAGATCACTGTTAAACAAGTGTAGCAGAGAGGAGAGACAGATCACTGTTAAACAAGTGTAGCAGAGGAAAGGAGAGACAGATCACTGTTAAACAAGTGTAGCAGAGAAAGGAGAGACAGATCACTGTTAAACAAGTGTAGCAGAGAGGAAAGGAGAGACAGATCACTGTTAAACAAGTGTAGCAGAGAGGAAAGGAGAGACAGATCACTGTTAAACAAGTGTAGCAGAGAGGAAAGGAGAGACAGATCACTGTTAAACAAGTGTAGCAGAGAGGAAAGACAGATCACTGTTAAACAAGTGTAGCAGAGAGGAGAGACAGATCACTGTTAAACAAGTGTAGCAGAGAGGAAAGACAGATCACTGTTAAACAAGTGTAGCAGAGAGGAGAGACAGATCACTGTTAAACAAGTGTAGCAGAGAGGAGAGACAGATCACTGTTAAACAAGTATAGCAGAGAGGAAAGGAGAGACAGATCACTGTTAAACAAGTGTAGCAGAGAGGAAAGACAGATCACTGTTAAACAAGTGTAGCAGAGAGGAGAGACAGATCACTGTTAAACAAGTGTAGCAGAGAGGAGAGACAGATCACTGTTAAACAAGTGTAGCAGAGAGGAGAGACAGATCACTGTTAAAGAAGTGTAGCAGAGAGGAGAGACAGATCACTGTTAAACAAGTGTAGCAGAGAGGAGAGACAGATCACTGTTAAACAAGTGCAGCAGAGAGGAGAGACAGATCACTGTTAAACAAGTGCAGCAGAGAGGAGAGACAGATCACTGTTAAACAAGTGTAGCAGAGAGGAGAGACAGATCACTGTTAAACAAGTGTAGCAGAATGAAAGGAGAGACAGATCACTGTTAAACAAGTGTAGCAGAGAGGAGAGACAGATCACTGTTAAACAAGTGTAGCAGAGAGGAGAGACAGATCACTGTTAAACAAGTGTAGCAGAATGAAAGGAGAGACAGATCACTGTTAAACAAGTGTAGCAGAGAGGAAAGGAGAGACAGATCACTGTTAAACAAGTGTAGCAGAGAGGAGAGACAGATCACTGTTAAACAAGTGTAGCAGAGAGGAGAGACAGATCACTGTTAAACAAGTGTAGCAGAGAGGAGAGACAGATCACTGTTAAACAAGTGTAGCAGAGAGGAGAGACAGATCACTGTTAAACAAGTGTAGCAGAGAGGAGAGACAGATCACTGTTAAACAAGTGCAGCAGAGAGGAGGAGACAGATCACTGTTAAACAAGTGCAGCAGAGAGGAGAGACAGATCACTGTTAAACAAGTGTAGCAGAGAGGAGAGACAGATCACTGTTAAAGAAGTGTAGCAGAGAGGAGAGACAGATCACTGTTAAACAAGTGTAGCAGAGAGGAAAGACAGATCACTGTTAAACAAGTGTAGCAGAGAGGAGAGACAGATCACTGTTAAACAAGTGTAGCAGAGAGGAGGGACAGATCACTGTTAAACAAGTATAGCAGAGAGGAAAGGAGAGACAGATCACTGTTAAACAAGTGTAGCAGAGAGGAAAGAGACAGATCACTGTTAAACAAGTGTAGCAGAGAGGAGAGACAGATCACTGTTAAACAAGTGTAGCAGAGAGGAGAGACAGATCACTGTTAAACAAGTGTAGCAGAGAGGAGAGACAGATCACTGTTAAACAAGTGTAGCAGAGAAAGGAGAGACAGATCACTGTTAAACAAGTGTAGCAGAGAGGAGAGACAGATCACTGTTAAACAAGTGTAGCAGAGAGGAGAGACAGATCACTGTTAAACAAGTGTAGCAGAGAGGAGAGACAGATCACTGTTAAACAAGTGTAGCAGAGAGGAGAGACAGATCACTGTTAAACAAGTGTAGCAGAGAGGAGAGAGACAGATCACTGTTAAACAAGTGTAGCAGAGAGGAGGAGACAGATCACTGTTAAACAAGTGTAGCAGAGAGGAGGAGACAGATCACTGTTAAACAAGTGTAGCAGAGAGGAAAGAGACAGATCACTGTTAAACAAGTGTAGCAGAATGAAAGGAGAGACAGATCACTGTTAAACAAGTGCAGCAGAGAGGAAAGGAGAGACAGATCACTGTTAAACAAGTGTAGCAGAGAGGAGAGACAGATCACTGTTAAACAAGTGTAGCAGAGAGGAGAGACAGATCACTGTTAAACAAGTGTAGCAGAGAGGAGAGACAGATCACTGTTAAAGAAGTGTAGCAGAGAGGAGAGACAGATCACTGTTAAACAAGTGTAGCAGAGAGGAGAGACAGATCACTGTTAAACAAGTGCAGCAGAGAGGAGAGACAGATCACTGTTAAACAAGTGCAGCAGAGAGGAGAGACAGATCACTGTTAAACAAGTGTAGCAGAGAGGAGAGACAGATCACTGTTAAAGAAGTGTAGCAGAGAGGAGAGACAGATCACTGTTAAACAAGTGTAGCAGAGAGGAGAGACAGATCACTGTTAAACAAGTGTAGCAGAATGAAAGGAGAGACAGATCACTGTTAAACAAGTGTAGCAGAGAGGAGAGACAGATCACTGTTAAACAAGTGTAGCAGAGAGGAGAGACAGATCACTGTTAAACAAGTGTAGCAGAATGAAAGGAGAGACAGATCACTGTTAAACAAGTGCAGCAGAGAGGAAAGGAGAGACAGATCACTGTTAAACAAGTGTAGCAGAGAGGAGAGACAGATCACTGTTAAACAAGTGTAGCAGAGAGGAAAGGAGAGACAGATCACTGTTAAACAAGTGTAGCAGAATGAAAGGAGAGACAGATCACTGTTAAACAAGTGTAGCAGAGAGGAAAGGAGAGACAGATCACTGTTAAACAAGTGTAGCAGAGAGGAAAGGAGAGACAGATCACTGTTAAACAAGTGTAGCAGAGAGGAAAGACAGATCACTGTTAAACAAGTGTAGCAGAGAGGAAAGGAGAGACAGATCACTGTTAAACAAGTGTAGCAGAGAGGAAAGGAGAGACAGATCACTGTTAAACAAGTGTAGCAGAGAGGAAAGGAGAGACAGATCACTGTTAAACAAGTGTAGCAGAATGAAAGGAGAGACAGATCACTGTTAAACAAGTGTAGCAGAGAGGAGAGACAGATCACTGTTAAACAAGTGTAGCAGAGAGGAAAGGAGAGACAGATCACTGTTAAACAAGTGTAGCAGAATGAAAGGAGAGACAGATCACTGTTAAACAAGTGTAGCAGAGAGGAAAGGAGAGACAGATCACTGTTAAACAAGTGTAGCAGAGAGGAAAGACAGATCACTGTTAAACAAGTGTAGCAGAATGAAAGGAGAGACAGATCACTGTTAAACAAGTGTAGCAGAGAGGAAAGGAGAGACAGATCACTGTTAAACAAGTGTAGCAGAGAGGAAAGGAGAGACAGATCACTGTTAAACAAGTGTAGCAGAGAGGAAAGGAGAGACAGATCACTGTTAAACAAGTGTAGCAGAGAGGAAAGACAGATCACTGTTAAACAAGTGTAGCAGAATGAAAGGAGAGACAGATCACTGTTAAACAAGTGTAGCAGAATGAAAGGAGAGACAGATCACTGTTAAACAAGTGTAGCAGAGAGGAAAGGAGAGACAGATCACTGTTAAACAAGTGTAGCAGAGAGGAAAGGAGAGACAGATCACTGTTAAACAAGTGTAGCAGAGAGGAAAGGAGAGACAGATCACTGTTAAACAAGTGTAGCAGAGAGGAAAGGAGAGACAGATCACTGTTAAACAAGTGTAGCAGAGAGGAAAGGAGAGACAGATCACTGTTAAACAAGTGTAGCAGAGAGGAAAGGAGAGACAGATCACTGTTAAACAAGTGTAGCAGAGAGGAAAGACAGATCACTGTTAAACAAGTGTAGCAGAGAGGAGAGACAGATCACTGTTAAACAAGTGTAGCAGAGAGGAAAGACAGATCACTGTTAAACAAGTGTAGCAGAGAGGAGAGACAGATCACTGTTAAACAAGTGTAGCAGAGAGGAGGGACAGATCACTGTTAAACAAGTATAGCAGAGAGGAAAGGAGAGACAGATCACTGTTAAACAAGTGTAGCAGAGAGGAAAGACAGATCACTGTTAAACAAGTGTAGCAGAGAGGAGAGACAGATCACTGTTAAACAAGTGTAGCAGAGAGGAGAGACAGATCACTGTTAAACAAGTGTAGCAGAGAGGAGAGACAGATCACTGTTAAACAAGTGTAGCAGAGAGGAGAGACAGATCACTGTTAAAGAAGTGTAGCAGAGAGGAGAGACAGATCACTGTTAAACAAGTGTAGCAGAGAGGAGAGACAGATCACTGTTAAACAAGTGCAGCAGAGAGGAGAGACAGATCACTGTTAAACAAGTGTAGCAGAGAGGAGAGACAGATCACTGTTAAACAAGTGTAGCAGAGAGGAGAGACAGATCACTGTTAAACAAGTGTAGCAGAGAGGAGAGACAGATCACTGTTAAACAAGTGTAGCAGAATGAAAGGAGAGACAGATCACTGTTAAACAAGTGTAGCAGAATGAAAGGAGAGACAGATCACTGTTAAACAAGTGTAGCAGAGAGGAGAGACAGATCACTGTTAAACAAGTGTAGCAGAATGAAAGGAGAGACAGATCACTGTTAAACAAGTGCAGCAGAGAGGAAAGGAGAGACAGATCACTGTTAAACAAGTGTAGCAGAGAGGAGAGACAGATCACTGTTAAACAAGTGTAGCAGAGAGGAAAGGAGAGACAGATCACTGTTAAACAAGTGTAGCAGAGAGGAGAGACAGATCACTGTTAAACAAGTGTAGCAGAGAGGAAAGGAGAGACAGATCACTGTTAAACAAGTGTAGCAGAGAGGAGAGACAGATCACTGTTAAACAAGTGTAGCAGAGAGGAGAGACAGATCACTGTTAAACAAGTGCAGCAGAGAGGAGAGACAGATCACTGTTAAACAAGTGTAGCAGAGAGGAGAGACAGATCACTGTTAAACAAGTGCAGCAGAGAGGAGAGACAGATCACTGTTAAACAAGTGTAGCAGAGAGGAGAGACAGATCACTGTTAAACAAGTGTAGCAGAATGAAAGGAGAGACAGATCACTGTTAAACAAGTGCAGCAGAGAGGAAAGGAGAGACAGATCACTGTTAAACAAGTGTAGCAGAGAGGAAAGGAGAGACAGATCACTGTTAAACAAGTGTAGCAGAGAGGAGAGACAGATCACTGTTAAACAAGTGTAGCAGAATGAAAGGAGAGACAGATCACTGTTAAACAAGTGTAGCAGAATGAAAGGAGAGACAGATCACTGTTAAACAAGTGTAGCAGAATGAAAGGAGAGACATATCACAGTTAAACAAGTGCAGCAGAGAGGAGAGACAGATCACTGTTAAACAAGTATAGCAGAGAGGAAAGGAGAGACAGATCACTGTTAAACAAGTGCAGCAGAGAGGAGAGACAGATCACTGTTAAACAAGTGTAGCAGAATGAAAGGAGAGACAGATCACTGTTAAACAAGTGTAGCAGAATGAAAGGAGAGACAGATCACTGTTAAACAAGTGTAGCAGAGAGGAAAGGAGAGACAGATCACTGTTAAACAAGTGCAGCAGAATGAAAGGAGAGACAGATCACTGTTAAACAAGTGCAGCAGAGAGGAGAGACAGATCACTGTTAAACAAGTGTAGCAGAGAGGAGAGACAGATCACTGTTAAACAAGTGTAGCAGAGAGGAGAGACAGATCACTGTTAAACAAGTGTAGCAGAGAGGAAAGGAGAGACAGATCACTGTTAAACAAGTGTAGCAGAGAGGAGAGACAGATCACTGTTAAACAAGTGTAGCAGAGAGGAGAGACAGATCACTGTTAAACAAGTGTAGCAGAGAGAACTAATTGGCTGTGGATCTGGGAAGAGAAAGAATCAAATAAAGGAAAAACGAATATGATAATTAACAGGAGACATCAGGGTAGCCTCTCTCCTCTCCATCCTTATCTCTCCTCTCCATCCTTCTCTTTCCTCTCCATCCTTCTCTTTCCTCTCCATCCTTCTCTCTCCTCTCCATCCTTCTCTCTCCTCTCCATCCTTCTCTTTCCTCTCCATCCTTCTCTCTCCTCTCCATCCTTCTCTTTCCCCTCCATTCTTCTCTCTCCTCTCCATCCTTCTCTCTCCTCTCCATCCTT
>NW_025746157.1:47918-52918 GCF_021184085.1 Oncorhynchus gorbuscha
CTGTTTTGCTACACGGAAAACATCCCTCACCTCATACGACCATCCTGATATCACACGCTTACAATCTGTTTTGCTACACGGATGACATGAAGTGAGACCAACTGAGATCAGCGGTCAGGATGGTCGTATGAGGCTACATTCACACAGCCGATGAGGACAGGATGGCAGACATTTTGAGAAGAGGCTACATACGTAGGCTACGTTTACAAGCTCGCTGTATACTCAACCGTGGTGACGTCCATCATTAACAGACGCATGGAGCCGGGGTGAAGATTCCCCTAAATGCTGATCCTGGGGCAGCTTAGAATTCTCCCCACTAACGGTTAAGGTTATGATTGGTGGAGGGCAATCTGATCCTAGATCTGTACCTAGGGGAAACTTCACCCCGGCGCTAGTTGTTCTATAAGGTCACAAAAGCTGTTTTCAGGTAACGTTGCGCAACATTTGTGATCTTGAACAAAGCGCTGCACAAGAGATTTCTCTGAGGACCCTCGTATTGAAGATGGATAAACAAACAAATTATGCAACGCTCTCCTTTCTCTATTTGACGGTAGGATTCTCTCTCTCTATTTGACGGTAGGATTCTCTCTCTATTTGACGGTAGGAATCTCTCTCTCTATTTGACGGTAGGATTCTCTCTCTATTTGACGGTAGGATTCTCTCTATTTGACGGTAGGATTCTCTCTCTCTATTTGACGGTAGGATTCTCTCTCTATTTGACGGTAGGATTCTCTCTATTTGACGGTAGGATTCTCTCTCTATTTGACGGTAGGATTCTCTCTCTCTATTTGACGGTAGGATTCTCTCTCTCTATTTGACGGTAGGAATCTCTCTCTATTTGACGGTAGGATTCTCTCTCTATTTGATGGTAGGATTCTCTCTATTTGACGGTAGGATTCTCTCTCTATTTGACGGTAGGATTCTCTCTCTATTTGACGGTAGGATTCTCTCTATTTGACGGTAGGATTCTCTCTCTATTTGACGGTAGGATTCTCTCTCTATTTGACGGTAGGATTCTCTCTCTCTCTATTTGACGGTAGGATTCTCTCTCTCTATTTGACGGTAGGATTCTCTCTCTCTATTTGACGGTAGGATTCTCTCTCTCTATTTGACGGTAGGATTCTCTCTCTCTATTTGACGGTAGGATTCTCTCTCTCTATTTGACGGTAGGATTCTCTCTCTCTATTTGACGGTAGGATTCTCTCTCTCTATTTGACGGTAGGATTCTCTCTATTTGACGGTAGGATTCTCTCTCTCTATTTGACGGTAGGATTCTCTCTATTTGACGGTAGGATTCTCTCTCTCTGTTTGACGGTAGGATTCTCTCTCTCTATTTGACGGTAGGATTCTCTCTCTATTTGACGGTAGGATTCTCTCTCTATTTGATGGTAGGATTCTCTCTATTTGACGGTAGGATTCTCTCTCTCTATTTGACGGTAGGATTCTCTCTCTATTTGACGGTAGGATTCTCTCTCTATTTGATGGTAGGATTCTCTCTATTTGACGGTAGGATTCTCTCTCTCTATTTGATGGTAGGATTCTCTCTCTCTATTTGACGGTAGGATTCTCTCTCTATTTGACGGTAGGATTCTCTCTCTCTCTATTTGACGGTAGGATTCTCTCTCTATTGACGGTAGGATTCTCTCTCTCTCTATTTGACGGTAGGATTCTCTCTCTTCCTCTAACTCCTCGTAGCTAGTAGTGTTATTTGTCTGTTTGTCTTTTTAAATAAAAGTTTGTTTCCTACTCCTCACTTCCTGTGTCGTCCCTGCTTTGTTAAGGACAAGACAGACTGCTCGGACCAATGCTACAAATAACCTCTGACCTCAGAACGTTGACCGTTTTATGTTCTGTTCATTTCCCCATGATTTTCCGTGTTAAATCGTCACTGTTCGTCGACACCCAGCAGGTGATCTACTGCCAACGGTCCTTATGGTCTGTTATCACAGCCAACGGTCCTTATGGTCTGTTATCACAGCCAACGGTCCTTATGGTCTGTTATCTACTGCCAACGGTCCTTATGGTCTGTTATCACAGCCAACGGTCCTTATGGTCTGTTATCACCGCCAACGGTCCTTATGGTCTGTTATCACAGCCAACAGTCCTTATGGTCTGTTATCTACTGCCAACGGTCCTTATGGTCTGTTATCTACTGCCAACGGTCCTTATGGTCTGTTATCACAGCCAACGGTCCTTATGGTCTGTTATCTACTGCCAACGGTCCTTATGGTCTGTTATCACAGCCAACGGTCCTTATGGTCTGTTATCACCGCCAACGGTCCTTATGGTCTGTTATCACAGCCAACGGTCCTTATGGTCTGTTATCTACTGCCAACGGTCCTTATGGTCTGTTATCACAGCCAACGGTCCTTATGGTCTGTTATCTACTGCCAACGGTCCTTATGGTCTGTTATCTACTGCCAACAGTCCTTATGGTCTGTTATCACAGCCAACGGTCCTTATGGTCTGTTATCTACTGCCAACGGTCCTTATGGTCTGTTATCTACTGCCAACGGTCCTTATGGTCTGTTATCACAGCCAACGGTCCTTATGGTCTGTTATCACAGCCAACGGTCCTTATGGTCTGTTATCACAGCCAACGGTCCTTATGGTCTGTTATCTACTGCCAACGGTCCTTATGGTCTGTTATCACCGCCAAAACAGAATTTACAAAAATGTTGAGGTTTATTTAATGAAGCCTAAATTGGCATTAATATGAAGTGTTGTGGTTTAAATATGGAGACCGTTGCCTGTCACCATTAATATGTTGTGGTTTAAATATGTAGACCTTTTCCTGTCACCATTAATATGTTGTGGTTTAAATATGGAGACCTTTTCCTGTCACCATTAATGTGTTGTGGTTTAAATATGGAGACCTTTTCCTGTCACCATTAATATGTAGTGGTTTAAATATGGAGACCTTTTCCTGTCACCATTAATATGTAGTGGTTTAAATATGGAGACCTAGCCAGTCACCATTAATGTGTTGTGGTTTAAATATGGAGACCTTTTCCTGTCACCATTAATGTTTTGTGGTTTAAATATGGAGACCTTTTCCTGTCACCATTAATGTGTTGTGGTTTAAATATGGAGACCTTTTCCTGTCACCATTAATGTGTTGTGGTTTAAATATGGAGACCTAGCCAGTCACCATTAATATGTTGTGGTTTAAATATGGAGACCTTTTCCTGTCACCATTAATGTGTTGTGGTTTAAATATGGAGACCTTTTCCTGTCACCATTAATATGATGTGGTTTAAATATGGAGACCTAGCCAGTCACCATTAATGTGTTGTGGTTTAAATATGGAGACCTTTGCCTGTCACCATTAATGTGTTGTGGTTTAAATATGGAGACCTAGCCAGTCACCATTAATATGTTGTGGTTTAAATATGGAGACCTTTTCCTGTCACCATTAATGTGTTGTGGTTTAAATATGGAGACCTTTTCCTGTCACCATTAATGTGTTGTGGTTTAAATATGGAGACCTAGCCAGTCACCATTAATATGTTGTGGTTTAAATATGGAGACCTTTTCCTGTCACCATTAATGTGTTGTGGTTTAAATATGGAGACCTTTTCCTGTCACCATTAATATGAAGTGGTTTAAATATGGAGACCTAGCCAGTCACCATTAATGTGTTGTGGTTTAAATATGGAGACCTTTTCCTGTCACCATTAATATGAAGTGGTTTAAATATGGAGACCTAGCCAGTCACCATTAATGTGAAGTGGTTTAAATATGGAGACCTAGCCAGTCACCATTAATGTGTTGTGGTTTAAATATGGAGACCTTTGCCTGTCACCATTAATGTGACTTGTTATGACTATTCAGACACAGAGAAGTGTGTCAGACCAGCACCATTCTAACCTTGAGATTTTATTCATCCCTACGAACCTTTATCTACTAGTGTTGCCCTTTTGTGTCGTGGTTTTAGGGTTGATGTATAGTGTGAGTCTGCCTGTAAGTTCTCCCACTTAAAAAGATAAGAGAGGCCTGTAGTTTTCATCATAGGTACACTTCAACTATGACAGACAAAATTAGAAGAAGAAAAATCCAGAAAATCACATTGTAGGATTTTTAATGAATTTATTTGCAAATTATGGTGGAAAATAAGTATTTGGTCACCAACAAACAAGCAAGATTTCTGGCTCTTACAGACCTGTAACTTCTTCTTTAAGAGGCTCCTCTGTCCTCCACTCATTACCTGTATTAGTGGCACCTGTTTGAACTTGTTATCAGTATAAAAGACACCTGTCCACAACCTCAAACAGTCACACTCCAAACTCCACTATGGCCAAGACCAAAGAGCTGACAAAAGGACACCAGAAACAAAATTGTAGACCTGCACCAGGCTGGAAAGACTGAATCTGTAATAGGTAAGCAGCTTGGTTTGAGGAAATCAACTTTGGGAGCAATTATTAGGAAATGGAAGACATACAAGACCACTGATAATCTCCCTCGATCTGGGGATCCACGCAAGATCTCACCCCGTGGGGTCAAAATGATCTCAAGAACGGTGAGCAAAAATTCCAGAACCACACGGGGGAACCTAGTGAATGACCTGCAGAGAGCTGGGACCAAAGTAACAAAGCCTACTATCAGTAACACACTACGCCACCAGGGACTCAAATCCTGCAGTGCCAGACGTGTCCCCCTGCTTAAGCCAGTACATGTCCAGGCCTGTCTGAAGTTTGCTAGAGAGCATTTGGATGATCCAGAAGAAGATTGGGAGAATGTCATATGGTCAGATGAAACCAAAATATAACTTTTTGGTAAAAACTCAACTCGTCGTGTTTGGAGGACAAAGAATGCTGAGTTGCATCCAAAAAACACCATACCTACTGTGAAGCATGGGGGTGGAAACATCATGCTTTGGGGCTGTTTTTCTGCAAAGGGACCAGGACGACTGATCCGTGTAAAAGAAAGAATGAATGGGGCCATGTATCATGAGATTTTGAGTGAAAACCTTCTTCCATCAGCAAGGGCATTGCAGATGA
>NW_025746157.1:57918-60418 GCF_021184085.1 Oncorhynchus gorbuscha
GATGGAAGGAGGAGACGGGTTACAGATGGGGGGGAGGAGAATGGGAGGAGACGGGTTACAGATGGAAGGAGGAGACTGGTTACAGATGGAGGGGAGGAGACGGGTTACAGATGGAGGGGAGGAGACTGGGAGGAGACGGGTTACAGATGGAGGGGAGGAGACTGGGAGGAGACGGGTTACAGATGGAGGGGAAGGGAGACGGTTTACAGATGGAGGGGAGGAGACTGGTTACAGATCGAGTGGAGGAGGCGGTTTACAGATGGAGGGTAGGAGACTGGGAGGAGACGGGTTACAGATGGAGGGGAGGAGACGGGTTACAGATGGAGGGGAGGAGACGGGTTACAGATGGAGGGGAGGAGACTGGTTACAGATGGAGGGGAGGAGACGGGTTACAGATGGAGGGGAGGAGACGGGTTACAGATGGAGGGGAGGAGACGGGTTACAGATGGAGGGGAGGAGACGGGTTACAGATGGAGGTGAGGAGGCGGGTTACAGATGGAGGGGAGGAAACGGGTTAAAGATGGAGGGGAGGAGACGGGTTAAAGATGGAGGGGAGGAGACGGTTTAAAGATGGAGGGGAGGAGACTGGGAGGAGATGGGTTACAGATGGAGGGAGGAGACTGGTTACAGATGGAGGAGAGGAGGCGGGTTAAAAAAGGAGGGGAGGAGACGGGTTACAGATGGAGGGGGGGAGACGGGTTACAGATGGAGGGGAGGAGACGGGTTACAGATGGATTTCTAAGCCTTGAGACAGTTGAGACATTGTGTGTCATTCAGAGGGTGGAACCCAAAGGGTCTCAATGTGTCTTCGAGCTTCTTCTGTAGCCCAGACTAAGGCTGTGGGCGGTCAGCTATTGGACAGTATATTACACACACATGCACACACACATATACACACGGATACGCGCACACACTTTGCTGCTATAACAACCTCCACTCTTCTGGGAAGGCTTTCCATTAGATGTTGGAACATTGCTGCGGAGATTTGCTTCCATTCAGCCACAAGAGCATTAGTGAGGTCGGGCACTGATGTTGGGCGATTAGGCCTCTGGCTCGCAGTCTGCCTTCCAATTCATCCCAAAGGTGTGCAGGCCAGTCAAGTTCTTCCAAACCAATCTCGACAAACCATTTCTGTATGGACCTCGCTTTGTGCACGGGGACATTGTAATGTTGGAACAGGAAAGGGCCTTCCCCAAACTGTTGCCACAAAGTTGGAAGCACAGAATCGTCTAGAATGTCATTGTATGCTGTAGCGTTAAGATTTTCCTTCTCTGGAATTAAGTGACCTAGTCCGAACCATGAAAAACATCCCCAGACCATTATTCCTCCTCCACCAAACTTTACAGTTGGCACTGTGCATTGGGGCAGGTAGCGTTCTCCTGGCATCCGCCAAACCCAGATTCATCCGTCAGACTGCCAGATGATGCAGTGTGATTCATAACTCCAGAGAACGCGTTTCCACTGCTCCAGAGTCCAATGGCGGCGAGCTTTACACCCCTCCAGCCGACACTTGGCATTCAGCATGGTGATGTTAGGTTTGTGTGCTGCTGCTCTGCCATTTCATGAAGCTCCCGACAAACAGTTCTTGTGCTGACGTTGCTTCCAGAGGCAGTTTGTCGGTAGTGAGTGTTGCAGCCGAGGACAGATGATTTCTACACGCTACACACTTCAACACTCACGGTCCCGTTCTGTGAGATTGTGTGGCCTACCACTTTGCGGCTGCGCCGTTGTTGCTCCCAGATGTTTCCACTTCACAATAACAGCACTTACAGTTGACCGGGGCAGCTCTAGCAGGGCAGAAATTTAACAAACTGACTTGTTGGAAAGGTGGCATCCTATGACGTTGCCACGTTGAAAGTCACTGAGCTCTTCAGTAAGGCCAATGTTTGTCTATGGAGATTGCATTGCTGTGTACTCGATTTTATACACCTGTCAGCAATGGTTGTGGCTGAAATAGCCGAATCCATTCATTTGAAGGGGTGTCCACATACTTGTGTATATGTAGTGTATACCAGACCCATCATTAAATATTCATTCTCACGGAGATTGCCTACTCTCTCTTCACTGAGGCTGTGTATATTGTGTGTACATTCACCGGCTAGTTTATTAGCTGCATCCATCTAGCACCGCGTCGGATCCCCCTTTGCCTCCAGAACAGCCTGAATTCTCCAGAGCCACAGGAATGTTGGTCCACGCTGATGCAATGACATCACGCAGTTGCTGCAGATTGGACGGTGGTACATTCATGCTGCTAACAGGCCGCTCCATCTCATCCCACAGATGCTCTATAGGGTGGAGGTCTGGGGACTGACCAGAAAACTGAACTCTCATGTTCCAGTTTAAGTTTCTCCAGGCTATGTTTCTCCAGGTTATGTTTCTCCAGGTTCTCCAGGTTCTGTTTCTCCAGGCTATGTTTCTCCAGGTTCTCCAGGTTCTGTTTCTCCAGGTTCTCCAGGTTCTGTTTCTCCAGGCTATGTTTCTCTAGGTTCTCCAGGTTCTG
>NW_025746157.1:65418-144032 GCF_021184085.1 Oncorhynchus gorbuscha
GAGTAGTATTTTACTGGGTGACTTTTACTTGACTCATTTTCTATTAAGGGATCTACTTTTACTCAAGTATGACAGTTGCGTACTTTCCCCACCACTGACAGTATACAGGGAACAGGTTTCCATTTGGGAGCCACTGTCTCCGCGGGGTGATTCTCACCGTCGGGTGAATCCATTGTCTACAGCCGTTGAGCTGAGTGGGTTTTTCTCAAAGACATCTGAGGTCAACTGCTAATTTCTCTCTTTTATCCTCAGTCGATATACGAAACAACTGTCAGGAACCAAGGGAATTACAACAAGATTTGACGATTTCAACCAACTCAATGTCATTATTATGTATCCTATAAAGTAACCATCTATATTATTTTGAGGTTTAATTGAAGTTTTGTGGGTAAGCTGTAGAATTGAATGTGCTGTGAAGCTTGTAGGCTAGTTGTCTAACAGGCTCCGTGCGAGGTTGTTTACATTTAGACAGGGGTGCGCAGCGTGAGGACGTGAGAGCGTCGAGAGCAGTTGACAGGTTCACTGTCGCCGAAGTTGGTGTTCTTCTGACGAACGGGAAAGGAACACTCCGAAAAATATTTGATTCGGTGCTTTTAAAAAAATATAATTTGGTTATTTTCCCTTTTATCATTGAATAACGTGTGAAATGTAGCTGGAATGAACCGGAGTGAGTAACCCTGGAACCAAGGGAGAAGGAGAGAGAGAGAGAGAGAGAGGGATATTTCACCAGTGGTTTGGTAAGCACTTCTCCCGAACATGAAGGAGAAAAGTCGGGATCAGAGCTTTTCTGACTCCCGGGAACTAGACGGGTCTTATGATCCGCTCACCGGTAAGTAGATCATCATTTTCCTTTTCGTTTGGATTAATAATTGCAATGGATAAAAACATTGAAAATATATGCTAGTTGAAGTATGTTGGTTTTGTTAGTTTGCTGACCTGGTTTTTGGTAGGCTATCTTCTCTGTCTCTGGACATGACGTCCTTATAATAACAATAATCATTATGTAAATGATGTGCTTCATTTGGTGGCCCATCACTGACTTAAATCAACCTATTAACAGCATGGTAACGGTGCTGCACAAAGCAAAGTGGAGGACAATCAAATATGTGTTTCAAGCTGAAATAATCGGACAGATGGGCCAGTAATAAACTTCTTCCCTCATAGCGTTTAATTTTTGTTGTTTATGACACAGCGCGTGCCGCGTGGCCTGATTTGATGAGTCAGCAGCAGCGGTTTAACCGTCCGACTCCATCCCGGACCCCGCGCGGTAGTTTGACGCGCGGGCGGGAGAAATGGGATCCACCGATATGGATAATTTCCCTGCCTAGTCATACATTCTGCCGGCTCTCGCGCCACGGGCAACCGACCAAGGTCACTGTTAAGGGCGCCCTGGGATAATGGCACGGGCGGAAAATGAATGAATGAGGCGTCTAATCACTGTTGATTTTAGGGGGTTGTTTCTAACGAATGATGAACAGTCTATTGTTAGTTAGCGGACGAGAGCTGCATCTCAATCGTCTAAGGTTGCGCCGTCTCTCCTCATCTCCTCTCCTCCATTTATAGTCAAATATATTGAGAGAGGTGAAAACATGTAGACTGAGGTATTCTCTCGAGACATAAGGTTTGCTTCCGGCAATGTATCCATGCTCCAGGCTTACGACCAGGTCTGAGGTGCTGAAACAAGCCGAGTCACGTGGCGCTCTCCATGGTCCTGAACATAGAAATATCATCCATTCCATTTCTATGGTCCTTGTTGTGTTTGGAGTTTGGTCTGTTTGAATGGGAGAGAGGTGGGATTGGTTGTTCCTTCCTTCCTTCCTTCCTTCCTTCCTTCCTTCCTTCCTTCCTTCCTTCCTTCCTTCCTTCCTTCCTTCCTTCCTTCCTTCCTTCCTTCCTTCCTTCCTTCCTTCCTTGATGTCCTTCCTTTCTTCCTTCCTCTGTTCGATGTATTGGTGGAAGTGGTATGTTTCTAACTCAACCATCTCTCTCACTTATTAGGGGACATTTTAAGGAGA
Source organism: Oncorhynchus gorbuscha (assembly GCF_021184085.1). Lineage (NCBI taxonomy): Eukaryota > Metazoa > Chordata > Actinopteri > Salmoniformes > Salmonidae > Oncorhynchus > Oncorhynchus gorbuscha. The sequence goes on from NW_025746157.1 coordinate 67,434, forward strand.
GGAGATGAGGAAAGGAAGCTAGTTAAGCCAAGAGAATATTGTCACAAAGCCCTTGGCTCACTATGAGTGTGATCCAATGACAGACACGTTTGTCCATCAAATGTCACAATTTGAGGTGCCTCAGTCTGTTAGCAACAATTTCCACCTCCCAACTGTTGTTGTACTGTTCTTCCCTTGACTGTGGTTGCATGCCAAATGGCACCCTATTCCCTATATAGTGCACTACGTCTGGGTCAAAGTAGTGCTTTATGTAGGGAATAGGGTGCCGTTTGGAGGCTCAGCCTGGGAAGATAAACGTGTCATTTGAGACAAGGAGGGATCAGCCAATGTTTGGTTGCAGACACACTCATATTCATTTTCTATTTAATGCTCTGTGTGTGTGTGTGTGTGTGTGTGTGTGTGTGTGTGTGTGTGTGTGTGTGTGTGTGTGTGTGTGTGTGTGTGTGTGTGTGTGTGTGTGTGTGTGTGTGTGTGTGTGTGTGTGTGTGTGTGTGTGTGTGTGTGTGTGTGTGTGTGTGTGTGTGTGTGTGTGTGTGTGTGTGTGTACGTGTCTGTGTGTGTGTGTGTGTACGTCTGTCTGTGTGTGTGTGTGTCTGTGTCTGTCTGTGTGTGTGTGTGTGTCTGTGTCGGTCAGTGTGTGTGTGTGTGTGTGTGTCTGTGTCTGTCTGTCTGTCTGTCTGTCTGTCTGTCTGTCTGTCTGTCTGTCTGTCTGTCTGTCTGTCTGTCTGTCTGTCTGTCTGTCTGTCTGTCTGTCTGTCTGTCTGTCTGTCTGTCTGTCTGTCTGTCTGTCTGTCTGTCTGTCTGTCTGTCTGTCTGTCTGTCTGTCTGTCTGTCTGTCTGTCTGTCTGTCTGTCTGTCTGTCTGTCTGTCTGTCTGTCTGTCTGTCTGTCTGTCTGTCTGTCTGTCTGTCTGTCTGTCTGTCTGTCTGTCTGTCTGTCTGTCTGTCTGTCTGTCTGTCTGTCTGTCTGTCTGTCTGTCTGTCTGTCTGTCTGTCTGTCTGTCTGTCTGTCTGTCTGTCTGTCTGTCTGTCTGTCTGTCTGTCTGTCTGTCTGTCTGTCTGTCTGTCTGTCTGTCTGTCTGTCTGTCTGTCTGTCTGTCTGTCTGTCTGTCTGTCTGTCTGTCTGTCTGTCTGTCTGTCTGTCTGTCTGTCTGTCTGTCTGTCTGTCTGTCTGTCTGTCTGTCTGTCTGTCTGTCTGTCTGTGTGTGTCTGTGTGTCTGTGTGTGTGTGTGTGTGTGTGTCTGCTCCGATAACTCTAGTCTTTTGTTCTCTCTGACAGATTGTCAAACAGCTCCCGAAATACTGCAATTCTCATTCTACAAAAGTCTCTGATAACGCAATCATTATTTGATCATTTACAGGAAGGAGTGTTAGACAGCGAGTGCATCCCAAATGGATCCCTATTGAGTGCATAGGGTCCTGGTCAAAGGTAGTGCACTATGTAGGGAACAGGCTGCCATCTGGGACTCAGATGTTAGACGGCAGACTTTGATATGGTGATAGATCTGGTCCCAGATCAGTTTGTGCTGGTCCCAGATCAGTTTGTGCTGGTCCCAGATCAGTTTGTGCTGGTCCCAGATCAGTTTGTGCTGGTCCCAGATCAGTTTGTGCTGGTCCCAGATCAGTTTGTGCTGGTCCCAGATCAGTTTGTGCTGGTCCCAGATCAGTTTGTGCTGGTCCCAGATCAGTTTGTGCTCATGTTTGGCATGACAGTTCTATAATGAGTTGGAAGAGAGAACTAGAAGTGTTTATTTCCAGTCCACCGGTGTGTCTGTTCATCAGAAGGGATTGCTAATGGTACCTTCATGTGTACAACATTACTGTTCCCAGATGTTTTATTCATTAGATTTTATGTAGATGTTATTTTTTTCCAAACGCTATATTTGTTTAGGTGGAAAGGAATGTTTGTATCCTGTGTATTTGACTGTGATTTGTGGCCGTCTCACCAAGCTAAGTTAAGATGGATGGTTGAATAGATGAGTGAAAATGGATGAATAGATGAGTGAAAAATGGATGGATGGATGAGTGAAAGATGGATGGATGGATGAGTGAAAATGGATGGATGGATGAGTGAAAGATGGATGAATAGATGAGTGAAAGATGGATGGATGGATGAGTGAAAGATGGATGGATGGATGAGTGAAAATGGATGAATAGATGAGTGAAAAATGAATGGATGGATGAGTGAAAGATGGATGAATAGATGAGTGAAAATGGATGGATGGATGAGTGAAAGATGGATGAATAGATGAGTGAAAGATGGATGGATGGATGAGTGAAAGATGGATGGATGGATGAGTGAAAATGGATGAATAGATGAGTGAAAAATGAATGGATGGATGAGTGAAAGATGGATGAATAGATGAGTGAAAAATGAATGGATGGATGAAGGAGTGAAAGATGAATGACTGTATATCCTCTATTTCTCAGAGGGTTAAACATGCTACATGAGTGTGTGTGTGTTCCTCCATCTTGTGTGTGTCTTGCATCAATAACTTCAGGTGGATAACAACAAATAAAAAATGATGAATAATAATGATGAAGCGATATAAAGAGATCATCATGAGAACATGTTTGTTTTATTATCCTTGTGGCACCAAACAACTGATTTCCATTCAGAATCCCATTGTCCCTAACCCCTAAACATGACCCCTAAACATGACCCCTAAACATGACCCCTAACCCCTAAACATGACCCCTAACCCCTAAACATGACCCCTAACCCCTAAACATGACCCCTAACCCCTAAACATGACCCCTAACCCCTAAACATGACCCCTAACCCCTAAACATGACCCCTAACCCCTAAACATGACCCCTAACCCCTAAACATGACCCCTAACCCCTAAACTAACCCCTAAACATGACCCCTAACCCCTAAACATGACCCCTAACCCCTAAACATGAACCCTAACCCCTAAACATGAACCCTAACCCCTAAACATGACCCCTAACCCCTAAACATGACCCCTAACCCCTAAACATGACCCCTAACCCCTAAACATGACCCCTAACCCCTAAACATAACCCCTAACCCCTAAACATGACCCCTAACCCCTAAACATAACCCCTAACCATGACCCCTAACCCCTAAACATGACCCCTAAACATAACCCCTAACCCCTAAACATGACCCCTAACCCCTAAACATAACCCCTAAACATAAACCCTAACCCCTAAACATAACCCCTAACCCCTAAACATGACCCTAACCCCTAAACATAACCCCTAACCATGACCCCTAACCCCTAAACATAACCCCTAACCCCCCTAAACATAACCCCTAAACATAAACCCTAACCCCTAAACATAACCCCTAACCCCTAAACATGACCTCTAACCCCTAAACATAACCCCTAACCATGACCCCTAACCCCTAACCATGACCCCTAACCCCTAAACATAACCCCTAACCATAACCCCGAAACATGACTCCTAAACATAACCCCTAAACATAACCCCTAACCCCTAAACATGACCACTAACCCCTAAACATAACCACTAACCCCTAAACATAACCCCTAACCCCTAAACATGACCCCTAAACATAACCCCTAACCCCTAAACATGTTGGATGGGTAGATCAGAGAGCTAGAGATCTGTTTCATTGGCTGTTTGTGGTGAACACTGTATGTTGGATGGGTAGATCAGAGAGCTAGAGATCTGTTTCATTGGCTGTTTGTGGTGAACACTGTATGTTGGATGGGTAGATCAGAGAGCTAGAGATCTGTTTCATTGGCTGTTTGTGGTGAACACTGTATGTTGGATGGGTAGATCAGAGAGCTGGAGATCTGTTTGTGGTGAACACTGTATGTTGGATGGGTAGATCAGAGAGCTAGAGATCTGTTTGTGGTGAACACTGTATGTTGGATGGGTAGATCAGAGAGCTAGAGATCTGTTTGTGGTGAACTGTTTTGGATGGGTAGAACACTCTGTTTGTGGTGAACACTGTTGTTGGATGGGTAGATCAGAGAGCTAGAGATCTGTTTCATTGGCTGTTTGTGAACACTGTATGTTGGATGGGTGATCAGGAGCTAGAGATCTGTTTCATTGAGCTGTTTGATCTGTTTGGGTAGATCAGAGAGCTAGAGATCTGTTGTTTGTGGTGAACACTGTATGTTGGATGGGTAGATCAGAGAGCTAGAGATCTGTTTGTGGGGAACACTGTTGGATGTTGGATGGGTAATCAGAGAGCTAGAGATCTGTTTGTGGGGAACAACACTAGAGATCTGTATGTTGGATGGGTAGATCAGAGAGCTAGAGATCTGTTTGTGGGGAACACTGTATGTTGGATGGGTAGATCAGAGAGCTAGAGATCTGTTTCATTGGCACTGTTTGGATGGGTAGATCAGAGAGCTAGAGATCTGTTTGTGGTGAACACTGTATGTTGGATGGGTAGATCAGAGAGCTAGAGATCTGTTTGTGTTTGTGAACACTGTATGTTGGGGTAGATGGAGCTAGAGATCTGTTTGTGGTGAACACTGTATGTTGGATGGGTAGATCAGCTGGAGATCTGTTTGTGGGGAACACTGTATGTTGGATGGGTAGATCAGAGAGCTAGAGATCTGTTTGTGGGGAACACTGTATGTTGGATGGGTAGATCAGAGAGCTAGAGATCTGTTTGTGGTGAACACTGTATGTTGGATGGGTAGATCAGAGAGCTAGAGATCTGTTTGTGGGGAACACTGTATGTTGGATGGGTAGATCAGAGAGCTAGAGATCTGTTTGTGGTGAACACTGTATGTTGGATGGGTAGATCAGAGAGCTAGAGATCTGTTTGTGGGGAACACTGTATGTTGGATGGGTAGATCAGAGAGCTAGAGATCTGTTTGTGGGGAACACTGTATGTTGGATGGGTAGATCAGAGAGCTAGAGATCTGTTTGTGGTGAACACTGTATGTTGGATGGGTAGATCAGAGAGCTAGAGATCTGTTTCATTGGCTGCGTCTCAGTCCACTGACGTAACACTTCCACGTCTGCTGTGACTGAGCTGGAGGGGGGTTTGTCAGACCATGAGACATCTCCAAAAACGCTCTTCTCACAACATCGTCTGAACGCTTTGGCCTACAAACCCATCGGTGGAAAGATGAGACTCTCATGAACATGATGGTGTTCGTTGTTCTGCTCTACGACCCCGACTAGTGTTTTGGGACTCGTCTGAAGTCTGTCGTGTCCAGTGTTGGCAACACACTACTACTATAACCCCTCTGTGTAAAGGTGAGATTCTCACTAACACATGTTGGTTGGTCCCCCAGTACCAGTTGAAAAACATTCTGGAAGTATATATATTATAGTATATATTGAGACAGTTTAGTGCACAAAATAAGGGGTTAAATACATAAAAAAAATAATTATAATAAAAAAATGTTTGTTTCCTGATTTCTCAGATATAGGACTGACACTTCAGAATAAACTTCCTTTAGATTTTTTGGGGGGACTATCTATCCATTGTTCCTTGAAGTGAATCTGTTATTCAATGTGTTTGTATGGGCTGATAGCAGTAAGGCCAAATACATGTTTTCATCAAATCATTATTTTCATATATTTTTTTATACTTCAAGGGGTCTTAAAATTCAAAATCAAATAGCAAAATGATCCTTGGTATGACCTTCTTAAAACAATTCCATATAGCTTAGTAGAACCCCTTCCCCCGGGTTAGACAGGGCTAAGACCCTGGGGGGTTAAGCCTATCCCAACCTTAACCCTTACCTCAACCATTTGGAGTTAATGCCTAACCTTTAGCATTCTGAGTTAAGGCCTAAACTTAACCTTCAACACTTTGAAATGTTTGAGGAACTTGGATGTGTGATTGTGATGTGAGAGCGTGTTGCTTTCATAACCCTAGTTTGAATCGCTCCTCTCTTTCCCACGGTAAATTAAATATATATAGCTAAATATATTAAATATATAGCTCTATAACATCACAGAAACCTGCATCGCCGGCTCAGATCTGAATCTCAGATTGGTAATCAATGGGATTCCTGGAGGGGCCTCAGTCAGAGTGTGTGTGTGTGTGTGTGTGTGTGTGTGTGTGTGTGTGTGTGTGTGTGTGTGTGTGTGTGTGTGTGTGTGTGTGTGTGTGTGTGTGTGTGTGTGTGTGTGTGTGTGTGTGTGTGTGTGTGTGTGTGTGTGTGTGTGTGTAAGGTAAGTGTGTGTGTGTATCAGTGTACTGTGTGTGGTTTGCAGTTCAGAACGTTGGGACCACGGGCCACATAGGAGCTGTCAATCACACGACAGCACAGCAGCTGGCCTGCTATGGAAAAACAAACAGAGATATACACACACGCACGCATGCACACTTATGAATAAAACACACACACAGGAAACAATGCATGTGAGGACACACACACATACTCATGTTGGAGAAAAATAGTTCTCGTAGGAATAAATAATGTTTAGCCTCTCTGACATTTAACTTCTCTTCAGATAATCCCCTGTTTAAACCACATAGACAGAGAGAGACAGAGAGAGACAGAGAGAGACAGAGAGACACAGAGAGACAGAGCCAGAGAGAGGGGGAGAGAGGGAGGGAGAGAGTTGGAGGGAGAGAGAGAGACCGAGAGAGAGGGGGAGAGAAGGAAAGAGAGGGAGAGAGTTGGAGGGAGAGAGAGAGACCGAGAGAGAGGGGGAGAGAAGGAAAAAGAGGGAGAGAGAGAGACCGAGAGGGGGAGAGAAGGAAAAAGCGGGAGAGAGTTGGAGGTAGAAAGAGACCGAGAGAGAGGGGGAGAGAAGGAAAAAGAGGGAGAGAGTTGGAGGTAGAAAGAGACCGAGAGAGAGAGGGAGAGAAGGAAAGAGAGGGAGAGAGTTGGAGGGAGAGAGAGACACCGAGAGAGAGGGGGAGAGAAGGAAAAAGAGGGAGAGAGTTGGAGGGAGAGAGAGACCGAGATAATGAAAGAGAGGGAGAGAGAGAGACAGAGAGAAGGAAAGAGAGGGAGAGAGTTGGAGGGAGAGAGAGAGAGACCGAGAGAAGGAAAGAGAGGGAGAGAGGAGGGAGAGAGACAGATGTTTGGGAGTCTCTGCTGTTTAGCCTCTCTGACCTCCGCTTCATATTATCCCCATGTTTATATCATGTTAGATTAGGGAGGCTATCACTCTTCTCATCCAGTCTGTGTCTATGTGTCTGTGTGTCTGTCTGTGTGTGTGTGTGTGTGTCTGTCTGTGTGTATGTTTGTTTGTGTGTGTGTCTCTCTCTGTGTGTCTGTGTGTGTGTGTTCTATCTCTCCTCTTCATCTCTTCCTGTCTCTTTTCCACCACACTGAGCCTTGGCCTTATTGAGGTCGTTTGGCCACAGTTCAATCCCTCCATTCAGGGCAGATGGCATTGGCGCTGTGTGTGTGTGTGTGTGTGTTTGTTTATGTCTGTGTGTGTGTGTGTGTTTGTGTCTCTGTGTGTGTACTTCAGCTGCATCAATTACACAAGCCTCACTTTCATTATTCGTTACACAACATGGATTGTTATACAATGGGGAGGGATGTGTTCATTAGGTACCAGACGGACAAAAACGCACTGAAACAGGGAGGGGTCTACCTAGACTTTTGTAATGAGAAACGCTCATTTGTAGTTTTACATTCCAAAACGTTTTTTGTTGCGTGTCCTGATGAACACAACACTGGCAAGCATAACCAAATGGTTTAAACTCACTCTTAGGTCATGAATTTAGGCTTTTTGTTTTTTAAGCTGCTGTCCTGATTGTCCCTCATCTGTTCCTGTAGGACTGACTTCAATAGCCCCCTGTTCTTGATTAAGCCCTTGACCATGTGACCTGGAAAACTCAGGGTCCAAATTATGATCATTGACTTCAAGGGGACTATAGGTACACAGAGGACTGTGTGTGTGTGTGTGTGTGTGTGTGTGTGTGTGTGTGTGTGTGTGTGTGTGTGTGTGTGTGTGTGTGTGTGTGTGTGTGTGTGTGTGTGTGTGTGTGTGTGTGTGTGTGTGTGTGTTCATGTGAGAAACCACAGTTATTTAACCTTACTAAATTACATCATTTTACCTTTATTTAACGAGGCAAGTCAGTTAAGAACAAATTCTTATTTACAATGCCAGCCTGGGAACAGCGGGTTAACTGCCTTGTTCAGGGGCAGAACGACAGATTTTGTCAGCTCAGGGATTCGGTTACTGGCCCAACGCTCTAACCACTAGGCTACCTGTCTCTAACCACTAGGCTACCTGTCTCTAACCACTAGGCTACCTGTCTCTAACCACTAGGCTACCTGTCTCTAACCACTAGGCTACCTGTCTCTAACCACTAGGCTACCTGTCTCTAACCACTAGGCTACCTGTCTCTAACCACTAGGCTACATGTCTCTAACCACTAGGCTACCTGTCTCTAACCACTAGGCTACCTGTCTCTAACCACTAGGCTACCTGTCTCTAACCACTAGGCTACATGTCTCTAACCACTAGGCTACCTGTCTCTAACCACTAGGCTACCTGTTTCTAACCACTGGCTCTCTAACCACTAGGCTACCTGTCTCTAACCACTAGGCTACCTGTCTCTAACCACTAGGCTACCTGTCTCTAACCACTAGGCTACCTGTCTCTAACCACTAGGCTACCTGTCTCTAACCACTAGGCTACCTGTCTCTAACCACTAGGCTACCTGTCTCTAACCACTAGGCTACCTGTCTCTAACCACTAGGCTACCTGTCTCTAACCACTAGGCTACCTGTCTCTAACCACTAGGCTACCTGTCTCTAACCACTAGGCTTCCTGTCCCTAACCACTAGGCTACCTGTCTCTAACCACTAGGCTACCTGTCTCTAACCACTAGGCTACCTGTCTCTAACCACTAGGCTACCTGTCTCTAACCACTAGGCTACCTGTCTCTAACCACTAGGCTACATGTCTCTAACCACTAGGCTACCTGTCTCTAACCACTAGGCTACCTGTCTCTAACCACTAGGCTACCTGTCTCTCAACCACTAGGCTACCTGTCTCTAACCACTAGGCTACCTGTCTCTAACCACTAGGCTACCTGTCTCTGTGGTTTAAACAGGGGATTAAACTAGGCTACCTGTCTCTAACCACTAGGCTACCTGTCTCTAACCACTAGGCTACCTGTCCCTAACCACTAGGCTACCTGTCTCTAACCACTAGGCTACCTGTCTCTAACCACTAGGCTACCTGTCTCTAACCACTAGGCTACCTGTCTCTAACCACTAGGCTACCTGTCTCTAACCAATAGGCTACCTGTCTCTAACCAATAGGCTACCTGTCTCTAACCACTAGGCTACCTGTCCCTAACCACTAGGCTACCTGTCTCTAACCACTAGGCTACCTGTCCCTAACCACTAGGCTACCTGTCTCTAACCACTAGGCTACCTGTCTCTAACCACTAGGCTACCTGCCGCCTGAATAAAACTTGTCTCGTCATAAGCCTGCTGTAGTTATTATGGTACATGATAGTCCCAAATGGCACCCTATTCACTATTTAGTGCACTACCATTGACCCTGGTCAAAAGTAGTGCACTCTATAGGGAATAGGAAGCCAGTTGGGAGTGGAACAAACCCAGGTGTTCTCGTTTGAAGCGGATGTTTTTGCCACAAAGTAGCTCAACACTCCCACCTGGTGGAAGAAATGACATATAACATCCCCTCGAGGCTGACGACCTGCTGGGCTCACCAGGTGGCAACACTGTCTTATCAGACAGCAATCACTATGTATCAAGTGTCTCAGGGTCATAGTGCTGGTCTAGGATCAGGTCCCACCCCCTGTCCATATACTCATATCAATTATGATCTAAAAGGCCAAACTGATTCTAGATCAGTACTCCTACTCTTTGAGGCTTTGTGGATACGGGCCCAGGTCCCTCCTGTCCATAAGGTCTTATTGATTATGATCTAATCAAGGTTTAACTGATCCTAGACCAGTACTGATACAGCTTGATATATACAGCCACAGATTGTACAATATGCTCAAAGTAGAACAGCCTTATTAATAATGTGTATTGTTTCCCTCTGTGATGTTGTAGGAGCTTGATGTGGAATATAATCAATTCACCTCTACACACTGATCTAAGGCCTGTTTTACATTTCATTCTCTAATGGTTCAGATATGATGAGGTGAAACCGAGGAGAATGCACTTTGTGTTGGTTGGCCTTTAAACCGGTCGGTGTGGATTGTGACGTTTCCATGGCGATGATCATCAACTCTAATTCGCCAGCGGAGCAGAGAACGATAGAGAGAGAGAGAGATGTTAAATAAAAGGTGATTGAAAGAGAGAGGGAGGACAAATGATTATATAGAAGAGGGCGGAGAGAAGAGATTGATAGAGACAGATGAGTGTGAGATGTTTTCTGATCAAACAGAACGGCACATGAAGAAAGATCATCGGTCATATCTGTGCAAACACGAAGTGTTGCATCACCTCAAGCAAAGAGAGAGGAGAGGGGAGAGGGGAGAGAGGAGACTAGAGAGCAGAGAGAGAGGAGAGATAGAGGAGAGCAGAGCAGAGATGAGAGAGGAGAGCAGAGAGAGAGGAGAGATGAGAGAGGAGAGCAGAGAGAGAGGAGAGCAGAGAGAGGAGAGAGAGGAGAGCAGAGAGAGGAGAGAGAGGAGAGCAGAGCAGAGAGAGGAGAGCAGAGCAGAGAGAGGAGAGCAGAGAGTGAAAAGAGAGAGGAGAGCAGAGAGTGAAAAAAAGAGAGAGGAGAGCAAAAAGAGAGAGGAGAGAAGAGAGTGAAAAGAGAGAGGAGAGTAGAGAGTAGAGAGAGAGGAGAGATAGAGGAGAGCAGAGCAGAGATGAGAGAGGAGAGCAGAGAGAGAGGAGAGATGAGAGAGGAGAGAGGAGACTAGAGAGCAGAGAGAGGAGAGATAGAGGAGAGCAGAGCAGAGATGAGAGAGGAGAGCAGAGAGAGAGGAGAGATGAGAGAGGAGAGCAGAGAGAGAGGAGAGCAGAGAGAGGAGAGAGAGGAGAGCAGAGAGAGGAGAGAGAGGAGAGCAGAGCAGAGAGAGGAGAGCAGAGCAGAGAGAGGAGAGCAGAGAGTGAAAAGAGAGAGGAGAGCAGAGAGTGAAAAAAAGAGAGAGGAGAGCAAAAAGAGAGAGGAGAGAAGAGAGTAGAGAGAAGAGAGCAGAGAGAGAGGGGAGAGGAGAGCAGAGAGAGAGAGAGGGGAGAGGGGAGTGAAAAGGGAGAGGAGAGTAGAGAGTAGAGAGAAGAGAGCAGAGAGAGAGGGGAGAGGAGAGCAGAGAGAGAGAGAGGGGAGAGTTGAGTGAAAAGGGAGAGGAGAGCAGAGATAGAGAGAAGAGAGCAGAGAGAGAGGGGAGAGGAGAGCAGAGAGAGAGAGAGGGGAGAGGGGAGTGAAAAGGGAGAGGAGAGCAGAGATAGAGGAGAGCAGAGCAGAGAGAAGAGAGCAGAGAGAGAGGGGAGAGGAGATGAGAGCAGAGAGAGGAGAGAGGAGAGTGAAAAGAGAGAGGAGAGTAGAGATAGAGGAGAGCAGAGCAGAGAGAAGAGAGAAGAGAGCAGAGAGAGAGAGGGGAGAGGGGAGTGAAAAGGGAGAGGAGAGCAGAGCAGAGACAGAGCAGAGAGAGAGGAGAACAGAGAGAGGAGAGCAGAGAGAGAGGAGAGCAGAGAGAGAGGAGAGCAGAGAGAGAGGAGAGCAGAGAGAGAGAGGAGAGCAGAGAGAGAGAGGAGAGCAGAGAGAGAGAGGAGAGCAGAGAGAGAGGAGAGCAGAGAGAGAGGAGAGCAGAGAGTGAAGAGAGAGGAGAGCAGATAGTGAAAAGAGAGAGGAGAGCAGATAGTGAAAAGAGAGAGGAGAGCGAAAAGAGAGAGGAGAGTAGAGATAGAGGAGAGAAGAGAGCAGAGAGAGAGGGGAGAGGAGAGGAGAGCAGAGAGAGAGAGGGGAGAGGGGAGTGAAAAGGGAGAGGAGAGCAGAGATAGAGGAGAGCAGAGCAGAGAGAAGAGAGCAGAGAGAGAGGGGAGAGGAGATGAGAGCAGAGAGAGAGGAGAGAGGAGAGTGAAAAGAGAGAGGAGAGTAGAGATAGAGGAGAGTAGAGATAGAGGAGAGCAGAGCAGAGAGAGAGGAGAGCAGAGAGAGAGGAGAGCAGAGAGAGGAGAGCAGAGCAGAGAGAGAGGAGAGCAGAGCAGAGCAGAGAGAGAGGAAAGCAGAGAGAGAGGAGAGCAGAGAGAGAGGAGAGCAGAGAGAGAGGAGAGCAGAGAGAGCAGAGAGAGCAGAGCAGAGAGAGAGCAGAGCAGAGAGAGAGGAGAGGAGAGCAGAGCAGAGAGAGAGCAGAGCAGAGAGAGAGGAGAGCAGAGCAGAGAGAGAGGAGAGCAGAGCAGAGAGAGGAGAGGAGAGCAGAGCAGAGAGAGAGGTGTTTCACCACAAGGGAGAAAAAAAAGTAAAAGAGGAGGTAAAAAAAGAATCGAGAGGAAGAAGAGAAAGGGAGTGTTTCAATCACCACAAGAACTGGAACAAAGAACATGAGAGAAAGAGAAACATTGGGAGGAAGAAAGAAGAGAAGGAGAGAGAACATAACAATGAGACTTCCTTTTCTGACCCTTGACCTCTTGAGTGTGTCGCTTCGAGGTTTCCTACAGATACAGATCTAGGATCAGCTTCGCCTCCTCCAATCCTAAGCTTAACCATTAGTGGTGGAAATGCAAAACCGACCCAAGATCAGCACCTAAGGGGAATTTCACTTTGGGTGTGACAGATGGAGGAACACGGATTGGTTCGGTGTAGAGTGAAGTTGCCCCTAGGGTCAGTTTTGCATTTAAAGTTTTGATAAGGGGGTGAAGCTGATCCTAGAACTGGACCTAGAGATAACTTCACCCAGAGAGAGAGAGTGAGAAAGAGATTGATAGAGAGAGAGGAAAGAGAGATGCAGAAGACAGGGACAGAGAAAGAGAGAGAGATCCAGAGAGAGGAAGCCCTGGGGAGAGGACACAGTTTCCTCTTTAAGACCAGATCGCAACAAGTGGATCTGATTTGAACAAGCTCTCCAGGACCTGAGAGAGAGAAAGGAGAGAGGGAGAGAGGTAGTGAGAGAGTCAGACAGGGAGCAAGAGAGAGAGAGAGAGAGAGAGAGAAGGAGAGAGGGAGTGAGAGATACAGACAGGGAGAGACAAGGAGAGAGAGGAGAGAGGGAGTGAGAGATACAGACAGGGAGAGAGAGAGAGAGGGAGAAACATAGAAATTAAAAGACGTTTAGTTGCTGCTCATCTTGACCCAGACCCAGATGGAGATCCAGTCCTAACAGAGCTCTCTGTAGAGGAAGAGGAACTGAACTCCTTGAAAATAGGATTACAAACCCTGGACTACAATAGACCTGCGATTGTAGAGCCTCAACTACAGAACCCATAGAACCATAGGACCACTAACACAGAGAACTGCAACCTTACGACCATAACCTTAAACCTGCAACTACACAACCATAACCAACAATTGCAATCATAGAACCTTAGGAAAAGAACCTTAGGACTTCCGTAACCACAGAAACGTAACCTCACGACCACAACCAGAACACGGTCAGGATGGGCCATCGCAGAAGAAGATGCAAGAGACGACTCCTCAGGGTGGCCAGATACCTGTACCGCTGGTTCACTGGGACCCTGGTAGAAGGTACTGTAGGGGGATGGGGAGTGGGGGGAGAACACCAGGACCCTGGTAGAAGGTACTGTAGGGAGATGGGAGGGGGGGACACACCAGGACCCTGGTAGAAGGTACTGTAGGGGGGAGGACACCAGGACCCTGGTAGAAGGTACTGTAGGGAGAAGGGGGGGGGGGACACCAGGACCCTGGTAGAAGGTACTGTAGGGAGAAGGGGGTGGGGGGACACCAGGACCCTGGTAGAAGGTACTGTAGGGAGAAGGGGGGTGGGGGGACACCAGGACCCTGGTAGAAGGTACTGTAGGGAGAAGGGGGTGGGGGACACCAGGACCCTGGTAGAAGGTACTGTAGGGAGAAGGGGGTGGGGGGACACCAGGACCCTGGTAGAAGGTACTGTAGGGAGAAGGGGGGGGGGGGACACCAGGACCCTGGTAGAAGGTACTGTAGGGAGAAGGGGGGACACCCGGACCCTGGTAGAAGGTACTGTAGGGAGAAGGGGGGGGGAGAGGACACCAGGACCCTGGTAGAAGGTACTGTAGGGAGATGGGGGGTGGGGGGACACCAGGACCCTGGTAGAAGGTACTGTAGGGAGAAGGGGGGTGGGGGGACTCCAGGACCCTGGTAGAAGGTACTGTAGGGAGAAGGGGGGTGGGGGGACACCAGGACCCTGGTAGAAGGTACTGCAAGGGGATGGGGGGAGGACACCAGGACCCTGGTAGAAGGTACTGTAGGGAGAAGGGGGGGGGGGGACACCAGGACCCTGGTAGAAGGTACTGTAGGGAGAAGGGGGTGGGGGGGACACCAGGACCCTGGTAGAAGGTACTGTAGGGAGAAGGGGGGGGTGGGGGGACACCAGGACCCTGGTAGAAGGTACTGCAAGGGGATGGGGGAGAGGACACCAGGACCCTGGTAGAAGGTACTGTAGGGAGAAGGGGGGTGGGGGGACACCAGGACCCTGGTAGAAGGTACTGTAGGGAGAAGGGGGGGTGGGGGGGGACACCAGGACCCTGGTAGAAGGTACTGCAAGGGGATGGGGGGAGAGGACACCAGGACCCTGGTAGAAGGTACTGTAGGGAGAAGGGGGGTGGGGGGACACCAGGACCCTGGTAGAAGGTACTGTAGGGAGAAGGGGGGTGGGGGGACACCAGGACCCTGGTAGAAGGTACTGTAGGGAGAAGGGGGGTGGGGGGACACCAGGACCCTGGTAGAAGGTACTGCAAGGGGATGGGGGGAGAGGACACCAGGACCCTGGTAGAAGGTACTGTAGGAAGAAGGGGGGTGGGGGACACCAGGACCCTGGTAGAAGGTACTGTAGGGAGATGGGGGGGTGGGGGGACACCAGGACCCTGGTAGAAGGTACTGTAGGAAGAAGGGGGGTTGGGGGGACACCAGGACCCTGGTAGAAGGTGTGGGGGGGCACCAGGGCTACGTTCCAAATTACACCCTATTCCCTATGTAGTGCGCTACTTTTGACCATGGCCCATTTGACTCTGGTCAAAAGAAGTGCACTATCTAGGATATAGGGAACCAATTGAGACGTGGTCAGAGTGGAGTTTTCGTGGCGTAGTTATCCTGGCTCACTGCGACACTGACCGAAGGTTCTGTAGGGGAAGAGTTTCTCAAACTCGGTCCTGGGCCCCTCCTGGGTGCACGTTCTGTTTTTCTCCTCTGGCACTACACAGCTGATTCAAATAATCAACTCATCATCAAGTTTTGATGGTTTTAATCAGCTGTGTAGTGCCAGAGGAGAAAAACAGATATGGTATGTGGACACCCCTTCAAATTAGTGGATTTGGCTATTTCAGCCACACCTGTTGCTGACAGGTGTATAAAATCAAATCACACAGCCATGCAATCTCCATAGACAAACTTTGACAGTAGAATGGCCTTACTGGAGAGCTCATAAAAATCCTCTGTCCTCGGGTGAAACAATCACTGCTGAGTTCCAAACTGCTTTCCCAGTAGGATGGAGGCTGTTATAGCAGCAAATGGGGGACCAACTCCATATTAATGCCCATGATTCTGGAATGAGATGTTCGACAGGCAGGTGTCCACATACGTTTGGTCATGTACTGTACCTGCTATGAGGATGAGTGAGATAGGAAGCGATGTGAATTGTAGAGTTTACTAAATGAATGAAATGACGATCCATTAAGGCTGGTATTGATTAATCCCTTATGAAGCATCATAGAGTTGGACTGGGTTTATGAGTGAAGCATCGTAGCGTTGGACTGGGTTTATGAGTGAAGCATCATAGCGTTGGACTGGGTTTATGAGTGAAGCATCATAGCGTTAGACTGGGTTTATGAGTGAAGCATCATAGCGTTAGACTGGGTTTATGAGTGAAGCATCGTAGCGTTGGACTGGGTTTATGAGTGAAGCATCGTAGCGTTGGACTGGGTTTATGAATGAAGCATCATAGCATTGGACTGGGTTTATGAGTGAAGCATCGTAGCGTTAGACTGGGTTTATGAGTGAAGCATCATAGCGTTAGACTGGGTTTATGAGTGAAGCATCATAGCGTTGGACTGGGTTTATGAGTGAAGCATCATAGCGTTAGACTGGGTTTATGAGTGAAGCATCATAGCGTTAGACTGGGTTTATGAGTGAAGCATCGTAGCGTTGGACTGGGTTTATGAGTGAAGCATCGTAGCGTTGGACTGGGTTTATGAGTGAAGCATCATAGCGTTGGACTGGGTTTATGAGTGAAGCATCATAGCGTTAGACTGGGTTTATGAGTGAAGCATCGTAGCGTTGGACTGGGTTTATGAGTGAAGCATCGTAGCGTTGGACTGGGTTTATGAATGAAGCATCATAGCATTGGACTGGGTTTATGAGTGAAGCATCGTAGCGTTGGACTGGGTTTATGAGTGAAGCATCGTAGCGTTAGACTGGGTTTATGAGTGAAGCATCATAGCGTTGACTGGGTTTATGAGTGAAGCATCATAGCGTTGGACTGGGTTTATGAGTGAAGCATCATAGCGTTAGACTGGGTTTATGAGTGAAGCATCATAGCGTTGGACTGGGTTTATGAGTGAAGCATCGACTTGGACTGGGTTTATGAGTGAAGCATCATAGCGTTGGACTGGGTTTATGAGTGAAGCATCATAGCGTTGGACTGGGTTTATGAGTGAAGCATCATAGCGTTGACTGGGTTTATGAGTGAAGCATCATAGCGTTGGACTGGGTTTATGAGTGAAGCATCATAGCGTTAGACTGGGTTTATGAGTGAAGCATCATAGCGTTGGACTGGGTTTATGAGTGAAGCATCATAGCGTTAGACTGGGTTTATGAGTGAAGCATCGTAGCGTTGGACTGGGTTTATGAGTGAAGCATCATAGCGTTGGACTGGGTTTATGAGTGAAGCATCGTAGCGTTGGACTGGGTTTATGAGTGAAGCATCATAGCGTTAGACTGGGTTTATGAGTGAAGCATCATAGCGTTAGACTGGGTTTATGAGTGAAGCATCATAGCGTTAGACTGGGTTTATGAGTGAAGCATCATAGCGTTGGACTGGGTTTATGAGTGAAGCATCATAGCGTTAGACTGGGTTTATGAGTGAAGCATCATAGCGTTGGACTGGGTTTATGAGTGAAGCATCATAGCGTTGGACTGGGTTTATGAGTGAAGCATCGTAGCGTTGGACTGGGTTTATGAGTGAAGCATCATAGCGTTGGACTGGGTTTATGAGTGAAGCATCATAGCGTTGGACTGGGTTTATGAGTGAAGCATCATAGCGTTGGACTGGGTTTATGAGTGAAGCATCATAGCGTTGGACTGGGTTTATGAGTGAAGCATCATAGCGTTGGACTGGGTTTATGAGTGAAGCATCATAGCGTTGGACTGGGTTTATGAGTGAAGCATCATAGCGTTGGACTGGGTTTATGAGTGAAGCATCATAGCGTTGGACTGGGTTTATGAGTGAAGCATCATAGCGTTGGACTGGGTTTATGAGTGAAGCATCATAGCGTTGGACTGGGTTTATGAGTGAAGCATCATAGCGTTGGACTGGGTTTATGAGTGAAGCATCGTAGCGTTGGACTGGGTTTATGAGTGAAGCATCGTAGCGTTGGACTGGGTTTATGAGTGAAGCATCATAGCGTTGGACTGGGTTTATGAGTGAAGCATCGTAGCGTTGGACTGGGTTTATGAGTGAAGCATCATAGCGTTGGACTGGGTTTATGAGTGAAGCATCGTAGCGTTGGACTGGGTTTATGAGTGAAGCATCGTAGCGTTAGACTGGGTTTATGAGTGAAGCATCGTAGCGTTAGACTGGGTTTATGAGTGAAGCATCGTAGCGTTAGACTGGGTTTATGAGTGAAGCATCGTAGCGTTGGACTGGGTTTATGAGTGAAGCATCGTAGCGTTAGACTGGGTTTATGAGTGAAGCATCGTAGCGTTAGACTGGGTTTATGAGTGAAGCATCGTAGCGTTAGACTGGGTTTATGAGTGAAGCATCGTAGCGTTGGTGAAGCACTGGGTTTATGAGTGAAGCATCGTAGCGTTGGACTGGGTTTATGAGTGAAGCATCGTAGCGTTAGACTGGGTTTATGAGTGAAGCATCGTAGCGTTAGACTGGGTTTATGAGTGAAGCATCGTATTAGGACTGGGTTTATGAGTGAAGCATCAAGGACGGGACTTTTATGAGTGAAGCATCAAAGAGCGTTAGACTGGGTTTCATGAGTGAACATCGTAAAGCGTTAGACTGGGTTTATGAGTGAAGCATCGTAAAGATTTAGACTGGGTTTATGAGTGAAGCATCGTAGATTCGTTGGACTGGTGTACCATTAAGGACAAGGCCTGTTTATGAGTGAAGCATCGTAGATTTAGAAAACTGGGTTTATGAGCAGCTTGTCATGTATAATAAGACACACTCATATTCTGTCAAAACTGGCACCCAAGATTCCCACATGGTTTACACTACCTGGTTAAGCATAGGACACTATATAGATTCTGAATAAGGTACCATTAAGGACAAGGCCTGGTTCTAATGCCAAGACACCACTCAGAGATTCTGTCAAAACCTGGTTCTCATGCCAAGACACCACTCAGAGATTCTGTCAAAACCTGGTTCTCATGCCAAGACACCACTCAAAGATTCCATTAGTCAAAACCTGGTTCTAATGCCAAGACACCACTCAGAGATTCTGTCAAAACCTGGTTCTCATGGAAAGACACCACTCAAAGATTCTCTCCTGTCAAAGATGGTTCTGGAAAGCCAAGACACCACTCAGAGATTCTGTCAAAACCACCACTCAGCTGTAAGAGCCTGGTTCTCACAGCACTAGAGATTCTGATGGAAAGCACTCAGAGATTCTGTCAGAGCCTGGTTCTCACACCACTCAGAGATTCTGTCAGAGCCTGGTTCTCACAACACTCAGAGATTCTGTCAGAGATGGTTCTGGAC
Organism: Oncorhynchus gorbuscha; assembly: GCF_021184085.1. Taxonomy (NCBI): domain Eukaryota; kingdom Metazoa; phylum Chordata; class Actinopteri; order Salmoniformes; family Salmonidae; genus Oncorhynchus; species Oncorhynchus gorbuscha. The sequence continues at coordinate 86,384 of NW_025746157.1, forward strand.
AGCACTCAGAGATTCTGTCAGAAGCCTGGAGAATGATGGAAAGCACACATCAGAGATTCTGTCAGAAGATGGGTTCTCAAACCACACATCAAGAATCTGTCAGATGAAGATGAATTCAGTGATGTTCAAAATTAAATTCTTCCATTAAGCTTCAATAATCCATTCTCTCCTGTTTGAACAAGAGAATGATGGAAAGCAACACCACCAAACCATTCTCTCCTGTGTGAAGATAGAGAATGATGGAAAGCAACACCACCAAACCATTCTCTCCTGTGTGAAGATAGAGAATGATGGAAAGCAACACCACCAAACCATTCTCTCCTGTGTGAAGATGGAGAATGATGGAAAGCCAAACCATTCTCTCCTGTGTGAAGATAGAGAATGATGGAAAGCAACACCACCAAACCATTCTCTCCTGTGTGAAGATAGAGAATGATGGAAAGCAACACATCCAACCATTCTCTCCTGTGTGAAGATAGAGAATGATGGAAAGCAACACCACCAAACCATTCTCTCCTGTGTGAAGATAGAGAATGATGGAAAGCAACACATCCAACCATTCTCTCCTGTGTGAAGATAGAGAATGATGGAAAGCAACACATCCAACCATTCTCTCCTGTGTGAAGATAGAGAATGATGGAAAGCAACACATCCAACCATTCTCTCCTGTGTGAAGATAGAGAATGATGGAAAGCAACAACCGTGAGAAGGAAGCAGGCAGGCATTTACACTCCTGTGTTTATACATCTGTCAGGTTGCCATGGAGACGGCTGTTCTACTCGGAACCCTCCGCTCTGTAGATGGAACCTGTCAACCACGGCTGGTTACTGGTGGCCTGGCCTTTCTGATGATGATGATGATGATGATGATGATGATGATGAGAGAGAGAGAGATGAAAATAGAGAGAAATGAAAATAGAGACTAGGAAACAGTCACTATGTGTGACACTTTATACACTAGAGACCAGAGTCAGACTAACTGATAAAACACTGCAACTCGGTCTCTCTCTTTCTATATATGTATATAATATATCACCTATCATAAGAGACTATACGCTAAAGCCAGATCAGCAAACTAACTATAGCATCAAGATGGAATAATGACTACTTCAACTTGTGTGCATGCATATGTGTGATTTGAGTCCATTCTATGGGGTCGTGCCACCCTGAACTAATCTGTGCTGTGATTGGTTACTTCCAGGTAACCCAGCATCCAACCACAGCAAGCGAACTATAAAACAGAGGTTCATCAAGCTGCTGCCCTGCTGTCGCTCCAGAACCGCCCCCTCACTCAGTCAAAGCAAGTGCTCGTTTGCATATCCCCACCCCTTCCTCCGTTCCTCCGCCCCCCTTCGAGCCCTTGCTAAATAAGTGTAATAGGCAGTTACACAGACAAGTTGCCATGTTGGATAGCTTTAGCCAGCTAGCTAACATAAATAGCATTCCTCTCTATTTGAGTTAGGTTGTTGCTAAATTAGCTAGCTAAGTAAGTGGAAGGTAAACTAAAAAGAAGAAAACATAGAACAAAATATAGCTCTCTCTCTCACCCTCTCTCTCTCTGATGCTTCTTCTTGATAAAAAAAAGTGAAAACGTAAACTCAAACTGCAGTGCTAGCTACCTGCAGTGGTGGAAAAAGTAACCAACTGTCACACTTGAGTAAAAGTGAAGATCCCTTAATAGAAAATGACTCAAGTAAAAGTGAAAGTCAGCCAGTAAAATGCTACTTGAGTAAAAGTCAAAGTATTTGGTTTTAAATAAAGTTAAGAATCAAAAGTAAATGTAATTGCTAAAATGCACCTAAGTATCAAAAATAAAAGTAAAGTATTAATCATTTTAAATTCCTTATGTTAAGCAAACCAGACGCCACCATTTTCTAGATGTTTTATTTCATTTACCGATAGCCAGGGACACTCCAACACTCAGACATCAGTTACATGATTACCTCTAGTTATTTACTGATAGCCAGGGGCACTCCAACACTCAGCCATCAGTTACATGATTACTGCTAGTTATTTACTGATAGCCAGGGACACTCCAATACTCAGACATCAGTTACATGATTACCACTAGTTATTTACAGATAGCCAGGGACACTCCAACACTCAGACATCAGTTACATGATTACCTCTAGTTATTTACTGATAGCCAGGGACACTCCAACACTCAGACATCAGTTACATGATTACTGCTAGTTATTTACCTATAGCCAGGGACACTCCAACACTCAGACATCAGTTACATGATTACCTCTAGTTATTTACCTATAGCCAGGGACACTCCAACACTCAGACATCAGTTACATGATTACCTCTAGTTATTTACTGATAGCCAGGGGCACTCCAACACTCAGCCATCAGTTACATGATTACTGCTAGTTATTTACTGATAGCCAGGGACACTCCAACACTCAGCCATCAGTTACATGATTACTGCTAGTTATTTACTGATAGCCAGGGACACTCCAACACTCAGCCATCAGTTACATGATTACTGCTAGTTATTTACTGATAGCCAGGGACACTCCAACACTCAGACATCAGTTACATGATTACTGCTAGTTATTTACTGATAGCCAGGGACACACTCCAACACTCAGACATCAGTTACATGATTACTGCTAGTTATTTACAGATAGCCAGGGACACTCCAACACTCAGACTTCAGTTACATGATTACCACTAGTTATTTACCTATAGCCAGGGACACTCCAACACTCAGACATCAGTTACATGATTACTTCTAGTTATTTACTGATAGCCAGGGGCACTCCAACACTCAGACATCAGTTACATGATTACTGCTAGTTATTTACAGATAGCCAGGGACACTCCAACACTCAGACATCAGTTACATGATTACCTCTAGTTATTTACTGATAGCCAGGGACACTCCAACACTCAGACATCAGTTACATGATTACTGCTAGTTATTTACTGATAGCCAGGGACACTCCAACAACACTTACAGACATCAGTTACATCAGATTACTGCTAGTTATTTACAGATAGCCAGGGACATCAGTTACATGATTACTGCTAGTTATTTACTGATAGCCAGGGACTCCAACACTCAGACATCAGTTACATGATTACTGCTAGTTATTTACAGATAGCCAGGGACACTCCAACACTCAGACATCAGTTACATGATTACCTCTAGTTATTTACTGATAGCCAGGGACACTCCAACACTCAGACATCAGTTACATGATTACTGCTAGTTATTTACTGATAGCCAGGGACACTCCAACACTCAGACATCAGTTACATGATTACCTCTAGTTATTTACTGATAGCCAGGGACACTCCAACACTCAGACATCAGTTACATGATTACTGCTAGTTATTTACAGATAGCCAGGGACACTCCAACACTCAGACATCAGTTACATGATTACCTCTAGTTATTTACTGATAGCCAGGGACACTCCAACACTCAGACATCAGTTACATGATTACCACTAGTTATTTACAGATAGCCAGGGACACTCCAACACTCAGACATCAGTTACATGATTACCTCTAGTTATTTACTGATGGACAGGGACACTCCAACACTCAGACATCAGTTACATGATTACCGCTAGTTATTTACAGATAGCCAGGGACACTCCAACACTCAGACATCAGTTACATGATTACTGCTAGTTATTTACCTATAGCCAGGGACACTCCAACACTCAGACTTCAGTTACATGATTACCACTAGTTATTTACCTATAGCCAGGGACACTCCAACACTCAGACATCAGTTACATGATTACCACTAGTTATTTACCTATAGCCAGGGACACTCCAACACTCAGACATCAGTTACATGATTACTGCTAGTTATTTACTGATAGCCAGGGACACTCCAACACTCAGACATCAGTTACATGATTACTGCTAGTTATTTACTGATAGCCAGGGACACTCCAACACTCAGACATCAGTTACATGATTACTGCTAGTTATTTACTGATAGCCAGGGACACTCCAACACTCAGACATCAGTTCCATGATTACTGCTAGTTATTTACAGATAGCCAGGGACACTCCAACACTCAGACATCAGTTACATGATTACCTCTAGTTATTTACCTATAGCCAGGGACACTCCAACACTCAGACATCAGTTACATGATTACCTCTAGTTATTTACTGATAGCCAGGGACACTCCAACACTCAGACATCAGTTACATGATTACCTCTAGTTATTTACTGATAGCCAGGGACACTCCAACACTCAGACATCAGTTACATGATTACTGCTAGTTATTTACTGATGGACAGGGACACTCCAACACTCAGACATCAGTTACATGATTACTGCTAGTTATTTACTGATAGCCAGGGACACTCCAACACTCAGACATCAGTTACATGATTACTGCTAGTTATTTACCTATAGCCAGGTACACTCCAACACTCAGACATCAGTTACATGATTACTGCTAGTTATTTACTGATAGCCAGGTACACTCCAACACTCAGACATCAGTTACATGATTACTGCTAGTTATTTACCTATAGCCAGGGACACTCCAACACTCAGACATCAGTTACATGATTACTGCTAGTTATTTACCTATAGCCAGGGACACTCAGACATCAGTTACATGATTACTGCTAGTTATTTACTGATAGCCAGAGACACTCCAACACTCAGACATCAGTTACAAACAAAGCTGAAAATGTAAGGAGTTTTGGGTGTCAGGGAAAATGTATGGAGGTAAAAATACTTTATTTTCTGTAAGAATGTAGTGAAGTAAAAGTTGTAAAAATATGAATAGTAAAGTAAAGTACAGATACCCCCAAAAGTGACTTAAGCAGTACTTTAAAGTACAGTATTTTAACTGAAGTACTTTACACCACTGGTAACAGGGAACTGAGTATCATTGTCTTCTCTTCTATCTTTATCTCTTTCACTTCTTCTTCTCTCTTCCTCTTTCTCACACACAATAGGGTGTGTGTGAGCATAACCACCATGCCTTCTCTCTCTCTTCCCCTCGTACAGACAGTGTAGTGGAGGATGGAGAGTTATCTACAGTGTGTTATAGACCAGAGGGGTTGGACCAGCTACTACAACAGACTAAGTTCACCAGGAGAGAACTACAGATCCTCTACAGGGGCTTCAAGAATGTACGTCTGTCCCTGAGGACTCTCTCTCTCTCTCTCTCTCTCTCTCTCTCTCTCTCTCTCTCTCTCTCTCTCTCTCTCTCTCTCTCTCTCTCTCTCTCTCTCTCTCTCTCTCTCTCTCTCTCTCTCTCTCTCTCTCTCTCTCTCTCTCTCTCTCTCTCATTCCAATTCAGATTGCTTTATTGACATGAAATAACATTTGTAGATATTGTCAAAGCAGTATAGTGGTGCAGCATAAAAGTATGTTGATTGTTCTATAGGAATGCCCTAGTGGTGTCTGTCTGTCCCTCTGTCTCTATGTGTTCTAACATTCTGTTGATTGTCCAATAGGAATGCCCTAGTGGTGTGGTGGATGAAGAGACATTCAAGTTAATCTACTCCCAGTTCTTTCCTCAGGGAGGTGAGTGTCTAAGTGTGTGCTGCACCTGCGCATGAAATCCTGTGTAAGTGTTTCTCTTTTCTCTCTCTCTCTCTCTCTCTCTCTCTCTCTCTCTCTCTCTCTCTCTCTCTCTCTCTCTCTCTCTCTCTCTCTCTCTCTCTCTCTCTCTCTCTCTCTTTATTTATATATATATATATAGCAATTACATTTGCTTTATTGGCATGACATAACAATGTACATATCGCCAAATCTTACTTTAGAGATTTACAAAACATAATTATGATCAAAATTGTCAATGGGACAACAATAACCAAGGGTCAATATAACCATATATTGAACAATAAGCATAGAGTACATGTGCAGGTTGGTTGGTCTGTCAGACACTGTCTGTCCCTCATCTTATGACATGCAGCAATGTAGTGCGCTGCCAAACCACAGCTCTCTGCATCTTCCCCCAACAGGACGGGTAGCCTATCCTCATCAGAGAGGTCTTTGAAACCTTGAATAAGGGTTTCAAATTTGGGGAAATTAAGCTCTCTAATTGATAAATATTTTTTACATTTTGTCAGGAAATGCAGCTCTGTCTTGGGTTCTGCTGTGGTTGCACAGCCTTTCCTCTACAGGGAGCCACGTTTTCCTGTGTCTACACTTCTCAATAGCAAGGCTGTGCTCACTGAGCCTGTACTTTGTCAAGGTTTTTCTCTCTCTCTCTCAGCCTTTCAGTCTCTCAGTATCCCCCTCTCTCACTTCCTCCCCGGGCGCCGAAGACGTGGATGTCGATTAAGGCAGCCCCCCTGTACCTCTCTGATTCAGAGGGGTTGGGGTTAAATGCGAAGACACATTTCAATTGAATGCATTCAGTTGTACAACTGACAATGTTTCCCTCTTTCCCCTCATTCAGACTCCAGCACCTACAGTTGTACAACTGACTAGGTTTCCCCCTTTCCCCTCATTCAGACTCCAGCACCTACAGTTGTACAACTGACTAGGTTTCCCCCTTTCCCCTCATTCAGACTCCAGCACCTACAGTTGTACAACTGACTAGGTTTCCCCCTTTCCCCTCATTCAGACTCCAGCACCTACAGTTGTACAACTGACTAGGTTTCCCCCTTTCCCCTCATTCAGACTCCAGCACCTACAGTTGTACAACTGACTAGGTTTCTTTCCCTTCACCTCATTCAGACTCCAGCACCTACAGTTGTACAACTGACTAGGTTTCCCCCTTTCCCCTCATTCAGACTCCAGCACCTACAGTTGTACAACTGACTAGGTTTCCCCCTTTCCCCTCATTCAGACTCCAGCACCTACAGTTGTACAACTGACTAGGTTTCCCCCTTTCCCCTCATTCAGACTCCAGCACCTACAGTTGTACAACTGACTAGGTTTCCCCCTTTCCCCTCATTCAGACTCCAGCACCTACAGTTGTACAACTGACTAGGTTTCTTTCCCTTCACCTCATTCAGACTCCAGCACCTACGCTCATTTTCTGTTCGAAGCGTTTGACACCCACAAGAATGGAACGGTGAGCTTCGAAGACTTCGTCACAGGCCTGTCAATCATCCTGAGAGGCTCTGTCACAGAGAAACTCAACTGGGCTTTTAACCTCTACGACCTCAACAAAGATGGCTTCATCACCAAAGAGGTATGGTACGATGTGTGTGTGTGTGTGTGTATGTATGTACAGTTGAAGTCGGAAGTTTACATACACCTGAGCCAAATACATTTAAACACCGTTTTTCACAATTCCTGACATTTAATCCTAGTAAAAATTCCCTGCCTTAGATCAGTTAGGATCACCACTTTATTTTTAGAATGTGAAATGTCAGAATAATAGTAGAGAGAATGATGTATTTCAGATTTGATTTCTTTCATCATATTCCCAGTGGGTCAGAGGTTTACATACACTCAATTAGTATTTGGTAGCATTGCCTTTAAATTGTTTAACTGGTGTAACTGAGTCAGGTTTGTAGGCCTCCTTGTTCACACACGCTTTTTCAGTTCTGCCCACAAATGTTCTATGGGATTGAGGTCAGGGCTTTGTGATGGCCACTCCAATACCTTGACTTAGTTGTCCTTAAGCCATTTTACCACAACTTTGGAAGTATGCTTGGGGTCATTGTGCATTTGGAAGACCCATTTACAACCAAGCTTTAACTTCCTGACTGATGTATTGAGATGTTGCTTCAATATAGCCACATAATTGTCCGTCCTCATGATGCCATCTATTTTGTGAAATTCACCAGTCCCTCCTGCAGCAAAGCACCCACACAACATGATGCTGCCCCCCCCCGTGCTTCACGGTTGGGATGGTGTTCTTTGGCTTGCAAGCCTCCCCTTTTTCCTCCAAACATAACAATGGTCATTATGGCCAAACAGTTCTATTTTTGTTTCATCAGACCAGAGGTAATTTCTCCAAAAAGTACGATCTTTGTCCCCATGTGCAGTTGCAAACTGTAGTCTGGCTTTTCTATGGCAGTTTTGGAGCAGTGGCTTCTTCCTTGCTGAGCGGCCTTTCAGGTCATGTCGATATAGGACTCGTTTTTACTGTGGATATAGATACTTTTGTACCTGTTTCGTCCAGCATCTTCACAAGGTCCTTTGCTGTTGTTCTGGGATTGATTTGCACTTTTCGCACCAAAGTATGTTCATCTACAGGAGACAGAATGCGTCTCCTTCCTGAGCGGTTTGACGGCTGTGTGGTCCCATGGTGTTTATACTTGCGTACTATTGTTTGTACAGATGAACGTGGTGCCTTCAGGCGTTTGGAAATTGCTCCTAAAGATGAACCAGACTTGTGGAGGTCTGCAATTTTTTATCTTGGCTGATTTCTTTTGATTTTCCCCTGATGTCAAGAAAAGAGGCACTGAGTTTGAAGGATTGGCCTTGAAATACACCCACAAGTACACCTCCAATTGAATCAAAATGTCAATTAGCCTGTCAGAAGCTTCTAAAGCCATGACATCATTTTCTGAAAATGTCCAAGCTGCTTAAAGGCACTTAGTGTATGTAAACTTCTGACCCACTGGAATTGTAACACAGTGAATTCTAAGTGAAATAATCTGTCTGTAAACAATTGTTGGAAAAATGACTTGTGTCAAGCACAAAGTAGATGTCTTAACCGACTTGCCAAAACTATAGTTTGTTAACAAGAAATGTGTGGAGGGTTGTAAAACGAGTTTTAATGACTCCAACATAAGTGTATGTAAACTTCCGACTTCAAGTGTATGTGTGTGTGTGTGTGTGTGTGTGTGTGTGTGTGTGTGTGTGTGTGTGTGTGTGTGTGTGTGTGTGTGTGTGTGTGTGTGTGTGTGTGTGTGTGTGTGTGTGTGTGTGTGCAAATATGTTTTCTCTTCTAAACTATTCCCCCATCGTCCCCTCTGTGTGTGTGTGTGTGTGCGTGTTTGTGTGTGTGAGCACAAATATGTGTGCATGTGTGTGTGTGCATGTTTGTGTGTGCACGTGTATTTGTGTGTGTTCCTCTGTGTGTGTGTGTGTTTCAGGAGATGACTGATATAATGAGCTCTATCTATGACATGATGGGGACATGTACGTACCCCTGTATGCAGAACGACGCCCCCAAGGAGCATGTCGACAACTTCTTCCAGGTAACACAACTAACCACAGATCTAGGATCAGATGAACAACTTCTTCCAGGTAACACAACTAACCACAGATCTAGGATCAGATGAACAACTTCTTCGAGGTAACAACTAACCACAGATCTAGGATCAGATGAACAACTTCTTCGAGGTAACAACTAACTACAGATCTAGGATCAGATGAACAACTTCTTCCAGGTAACACCTAACCACAGATCTAAACCTTGATTCAATCCTACTGCGCTTGTAGACAATAGCACATTTTAAAGGCCATGTTACTGTGTTAGTGGAGATCACATTCAAGGTAAACTGAGAAGATGTCAGCTCAATTGGAAATTACCTTTAAATGCTTTAGCACAGTATCTTATTTAATCCAGGCCCCAGGGTTAGATAATTCTACCTCCAGTGTTTTCTAATTGAATCCAGGCCCCATGGGTTAGTTAATTCTACCTCCAGTGTTTTCTAATTGAATCCAGGCCCCAGGGTTAGATAATTCTACCTCCAGTGTTTTCTAATTGAATCCAGGCCCCAGGGTTAGTTAATTCTACCTCCAGTGTTTTCTAATTGAATCCAGGCCCCAGGGTTAGTTAATTCTACCTCCAGTGTTTTCTAATTGAATCCAGGCCCCAGGGTTAGATAATTCTACCTCCAGTGTTTTCTAATTGAATCCAGGCCCCAGGGTTAGTTAATTCTACCTCCAGTGTTTTCTAATTGAATCCAGGCCCCAGGGTTAGTTAATTCTACCTCCAGTGTTTTCTAATTGAATCCAGGCCCCAGGGTTAGATAATTCTACCTCCAGTGTTTTCTAATTGAATCCAGGCCCCAGGGTTAGTTAATTCTACCTCCAGTGTTTTCTAATTGAATCCAGGCCCCAAGGTTAGAGAAGTCTACCTACAGTGTTTTCCAATTGAATCCAGGCCCCAGGGTTAGTTAATTCTACCTCCAGTGTTTTCCAATTGAATCCAGGCCCCAGGGTTAGATAATTCTACCTCCAGTGTTTTCTAATTGAATCCAGGCCCCAGGGTTAGATAATTCTACCTCCAGTGTTTTCTAATTGAATCCAGGCCCCAGGGTTAGTTAATTCTACCTCCAGTGTTTTCTAATTGAATCCAGGCCCCAGGGTTAGTTAATTCTACCTCCAGTGTTTTCTAATTGAATCCAGGCCCCAGGGTTAGTTAATTCTACCTCCAGTGTTTTCTAATTGAATCCAGGCCCCAGGGTTAGTTAATTCTACCTCCAGTGTTTTCTAATTGAATCCAGGCCCCAGGGTTAGTTAATTCTACCTCCAGTGTTTTCTAATTGAATTCAGGCCCCAGGGTTAGATAATTCTACCTCCAATGTTTTCTAATTGAATCCAGGCTTTTTCCATGTTTTTCACAACAGGTTTTAAAAGGACCCTCTAGACATAACCTCCTTATTGTTGCATTCGGACTTTGTGAACAGCCAAAAGGTCAAATAGAGGTTGCTTATATTTGTCCTGTTTCAGATGCAGGTGTGTAACCTGTACAGTGTGTGGTGTGAAATGGAAATGTGTTTGTTGCATATCCCACGGAGACACCCGTCGGAGTCACGGCCAGGGATCAGAGTAGCATATTCAACTGTTTCTCTGTTTCACTCTGGCAGAAAATGGACAAGAACAAAGATGGCGTGGTCACCATTGAGGAGTTTCTGGAGTCTTGTCAAAAGGTTTGTGTGTCTGTGTGTCGGTGTGTGTGTCTGTGTGTGTCTGTCTGTGTGTGTCTGTGTGTCGGTGTGTGTGTGTGTCTCTGTGCGTGTGTCTGTGTCTGTCTGCGTGTGTCTGTGTGAGTACCTGTTTGTGTGTGTGTGTGTGCATGTGTTCAATTTCAGCATGATTCTATAGGATATGATTATTTATGACGTGATTTAATCATATTTAAAATGTCACAATGTGAAGTTTATTTCCACAAATGTGTGTTTTTTTCATCAGAAGTGATTGCTTGAAGTACATCCACAGGTTCACCTCCAATTGACTCAAATGATGTAAATTAGCCTATCAGAAGCTTCTAAAGACATGACATCATTTTCTGGAATTTTCCAAGCTGTTTAAAGGCTCAGTCATTTAGTGTATGTAAACTTCTGACCCACTGGAGTTGTGATACAGTGAATTATAAGTGAAATAATCTGTAATGTAAACAATTGTTGGAAAAATGACTTGTGTCATCCACAAAGTAGATGTCCTAACCGACTTGCCAAAACTATAGTTTGTTAACAAGAGATTTGTGGAGTGGTTGAAAAACGAGTTTCAATGACTCCAACATAAGTGTATTTACACTTCCGACTTCAACTGTATATCTTTTAGTCTCTCTGAAATCATATAATCTAGTGATAGATTAAACAAATACATGACTGTCATTGAACAACCCCATGACATGATGAGATGTGGAAAATCACACCAATCTCTTTCATAAGTTATTGAAACAATAAAGCTAATTTACTAACATTGGATCTTCAACTTGTTATTTATTTAAGAACCTGTTACTGCTTCTGTACTGTTTAAACCTTCTCTCCAACTGCTTCTTACCCGTTGTGCTTTTTGTCCCTTCCTGCCTCCTGTCCAGGATGAGAACATCATGCAGTCCATGCATCTGTTTGACAACGTCATTTAGTGACACTTCCTGTGGGTGTGGCCTAAAGGACAGGGTGCCCATATTTAACCTCACAGCCTCCACCCCTAGCTCCCCTCTATCCACAAACACAGACTCATTAGGGATGTCGGGGGTAAACGGTACCCCTCCATGGATCTCCACTCTCCTCCTACCTGGGAAAGTCAGACAACTGTTAGGTGTGCAATAGGTACACCTCCATGGGTCTCCACTCTCTCATCCACCTCCAGCCCATCTCTATCCCCCAAAAGAGACACCCCTACCTGGAAAGGTCAGACAACTTTTAGGTGTGCAATAGGTACACCTCCATGGGTCTCCACTCTCTCATCCACCTCCAGCCCATCTCTATCCCCCAAAAGAGACACCCCTACCTGGAAAGGTCAGACAACAGTTAGGGGGCTCAACGCCACGCCATGTTGGAGACCATATCACTCATTCTATATGACATCACATTCTCACTATGCAATAATGTTATTGATTCTCTAATTACTAGTTTGACAAAATGGTGGACTGTTATTCTTCTAAGGGCAAAGGCTTTAAATGAAACAATAATCTCACTGCTTGGTCTGAACTTGTTAACTGTGAGATGTATTATTATCAATCATCGACATTGTTCCATTTCTCAATGTTCTGGGAGGGAATCCCCTGACTAACGGAATTACCCACAACCCTCCAATCATCCATATTGTGTCCTATTTACCTCATTTTCAACAGAAATATGGTCTGTGTCTGTTTAGGTTTTTTTGTGCGTGACTTCTGGTTAAGCGCTTCCGGCTAATAGTTGGGAGCTAGCTAGCTAACTAACTCAGTATCGCTTCTCACAACTTTCCAAACATGGGGTTGCCACGGTAACTGTCAGAAACGGAAACTGTTCATGGAGCAGGAGTGTTTTGACCACCAAACTTTTTTGAGGAGCGAGTGCAGTTGTGAGGCTCCTTTTGATTTGCACCCACCTCCTAAGGACGAGGAGTCTCTTTGGCTTTGGCTCAAAGCATTGGAAAGATGCTGTGAAGAAGTCAATGGAACTCAATCAAAACAATCAAATTGCCATGGAAACGCATTGGGGAAAGATGCCATGGGGGAAAGATCCCAAATCTCGTCATTGCCCCCCAGCAAAATGAACCTACATTTAGGTGTGTTATTATTTACAGTATAGAGTATGTGTACTATGTTGTGGTAAAAATCAGAGTTTAATGCTTATATGAATTGGGGAATTGGGAGGACGGGCTCATAGTAATGGCTGAAGCGAAATCGTTGGAATGGTATCAAATGCATCAAACACATGCGACTGATGCCATTCCATTTGCTCCGTTCCAGCCTTTATTATGAGCCGTCCTCCCCTCAGCAGCCTCCTGTGATGTCAACCCCAATATTCAGGTCATCGTCACCAGCCACCGACATTAGTTAAAAACTACTTTGACTACGCCACTGATTTCTGTATGCTAGCTATGCTACCAGCTTATATGAAGGTGAGTTAGCATTTATCAGTCACTCCTTCTAAACCTGAAAAGGTACAACTCCTAAATGATGCAGCAAAAACAGCCAAATAAATTAAAATCAGACTTTAGTAACCACATTGTGGGCCTGTTTAGAATGCATCAATCATGACGGATTGATGAATATACACTTTGTTATATCAAATATGTTGAATGTCTTCTTATGTCCCCCACGGTCTGCGTTCCATTGACCTCTTTACAGCATCTGTAGTGTCTGCATGATGTGTGTTTTAAAAATGACAAGAAGTAATATTTAATGTGGTTGTGTGTGTACTGTATGTGCTGGAGATTACTCCTTCTGAAAGTGTCTGTGTATATTTTTGTACAGACATGATGTTGATGATGTCTGTACAAACAAAATAGAAGTGAATAAACCACTGTTGCTATGCAAACAAATGTAAATGTTTTATTTGTAGTGTTGGAATATGCTAAACTTCGAACATTGAGATATGAAATAAATGATAGAGAAGAAGCCTTGGACAGGAAGAGTGAAAGAGACTCTGGGTTGTGTGTCAGAAGTTAAGGGTTCTCTGTGGGAAGACAGGTGGCTGTGGAATGTGTTGGGTGGAAGGGAGAAGAGCAACGGTGGACGTCTGTGGACTAGGGGAAGGAGGGGTTGAGATCTGTGGACTAGGGGAAGGAGTGGTTGAGATCTGTGGACTAGGGGAAGGAGGGGTTGAGATCTGTGGACTAGGGGAAGGAGGGGTTGAGATCTGTGGACTAGGGGAAGGAGGGGTTGAGATCTGTGGACTAGAGGAAGGAGGGGTTGAGATCTGTGGACTAGGGGAAGGAGGGGTTGAGATCTGTGGACTAGGGGAAGGAGGGGTTGAGATAGGGGAGACAGACGGACGTCTGTGGACTAGGGGAAGGAGGGGTTGAGATCTGTGGACAAGAGGAAGGAGGGGTTGAGATCTGTGGACTAGGGGAAGGAGGAGTTGAGATCTGTGGACTAGGGGAAGGAGGGGTTGAGAGAGGGGAGACAGATAGACGTCTGTGGACTAGGGGAAGGAGGGGTTGAGATAGGGGAGACAGATGGACATCTGTGGACTAGGGGAAGGAGGGGTTGAGATCTGTGGACTGGGGGAAGGAGGGGTTGAGAGGGGAGACAGATGGACATCTGTGGACTAGGGGTAGGAGGGGTTGAGATAGGGGAGACAGGTGGACGTCTGTGGACTAGGGGAAGGAGGGGTTGAGATCTGTGGACTAGGGGAAGGAGGGGTTGAGATAGGGGAGACAGATGGACATCTGTGGACTAGGGGTAGGAGGGGTTGAGATAGGGGAGACAGATGGACGTCTGTGGACTAGGGGAAGGAGGGGTTGAGATCTGTGGACTAGGGGAAGGAGGGGTTGAGATAGGGGAGACAGATGGACATCTGTGGACTAGGGGTAGGAGGGGTTGAGATAGGGGAGACAGATGGACATCTGTGGACTAGGGGTAGGAGGGGTTGAGATAGGGGAGACAGATGGACATCTGTGGACTAGGGGAAGGAGGGGTTGAGGTCAGGAGGTGAGGTCACTTCCCCTTAATAAGGGAGTAATCAGGGTTTAGTATCTGGTTACCTTCTTCCTGTTGAACCATAAGATGTAAGGATTGGAGAAAAGGAGGAGTGTCTTAAGTGGGATGTATATAACTGTGATGGTAAGAAATGTTTTGCTGTCTGAATACAGCTGTACAGAACCTTTGGGAAGAATTAAACTTGGTTAAAGCTTCTCTAGTGTCCGTGAGTCATTTACTCTGAAAAATAAGAACCTATCGGTAGTTACTGTATGGACAGTGCAAGAGGCGTGATTATTATTATTATATATATATTTTTCTCCCCAATTTCGTGGTATCCAATTGTTGTAGTAGCTACTATCTTGTCTAATCGCTACAACTCCCGTACGGGCTCGGGTGAGACGAAGGTTGAAAGTCATGCGTCCTCCGATACACAGCCCAGCCAGCCGTACTGCTTCTTAACACAGCGTGCATCCAACCCGGAAGCCAGCCGCACCAATGCGCCAGAGGAAACACCTTGCACCTGGCAACCCTGGTTAGCGCGCACTGCGCCCGGCCCGCCACAGGAGTCGCTGGTGCACGATGAGACAAGGACATCCCTACCGACCAAGCCCTCCCTAACCCGGATGACGCTAGGCCAATTGTGCGTCGCCCCACGGACCTCCCGGTCGCGGCCAGTTACGACAGAGCCTGGCCGCGAACCCAGGGACTCTGATGGCACAGCTGGCGCTGCAGTACAGCGCCCTTAACCACTGCGCCACCCGGGAGGCCTGAGGCGTGATTTTAAAAGCTACTTTGAAGATACTGTTATAACAAGGTGAAAACAATGACAATGAAGTTGAATCTGAACAGTTTATTAAACACAATCCACACTTAACAGTTTCCAATATTTTGTATATTTATAAAAGCGATACGAGACGTTGCATCAGGACACTGAGGCAAAATATTCCCATAAATGTGTCATAAAACCAATACTAAATGTATATGAACAAACCAAGTAAACATATATTATGTTTCATCTAACAGGACTGTATAATGTAATAGAATAGTACAGGACTGTATAATGTAATAGAATAGTACAGTACTGTATAATGTAATAGAATAGTACAGGACTGTATAATGTAGAATAGTACAGAATAGTACAGTACTGTATAATGTAATAGAATAGTACAGGACTGTATAATGTAATAGAATAGTACAGGACTGTATAATGTAATAGAATAGTACAGGACTG
The DNA here is from genome assembly GCF_021184085.1 of Oncorhynchus gorbuscha. Lineage (NCBI taxonomy): Eukaryota > Metazoa > Chordata > Actinopteri > Salmoniformes > Salmonidae > Oncorhynchus > Oncorhynchus gorbuscha. Next base: position 102,332 of record NW_025746157.1, read on the forward strand.
TATAATGTAATAGAATAGTACAGGACTGTATAATGTAATATAATAGTACAGTACTGTATAATGTAATAGAATAGTACAGGACTGTATAATGTAATAGAATAGTACAGGACTGTATAATGTAATAGAATAGTACAGGACTGTATATTGTAATAGAATAGTACAGTACTGTATAATGTAATAGAATAGTACAGTACTGTATATTGTAATAGAATAGTACAGTACTGTATAATGTAATAGAATAGTACAGTACTGTATAATGTAATAGAATAGTACAGGACTGTATAATGTAATAGAATAGTACAGGACTGTATAATGTAATAGAATAGTACAGGACTGTATAATGTAATAGAATAGTACAGGACTGTATAATGTAATATAATAGTACAGTACTGTATAATGTAATAGAATAGTACAGTACTGTATAATGTAATAGAATAGTACAGTACTGTAATAGTACAGTACTGTATAATGTAATAGAATAGTACAGTACTGTATAATGTATATTTTTTAATGAAAATTTCACTTAGAAATGTCTTTGTTTTTAAAAGAAAAGCACATTTTTTGTCCATTAAAATAACATCAAATTAATCAGAAATACAGTGTAGACATAATTAATGTTGTAAATGACTATTGTTGCTGGAAACGGCATATTTTTTATGGAATATCTACATAGGCATACAGAGGCCCATTATCAGCAACCATCACTCCTGTGTTCCAATGGCACATTGTGTTAGCTGATCCAAGTGTATAATTTTAAAAGGCTAATTGATCATTAGAAAACCCTTTTGCAATTATGTTAGCACAGCTAAAAACTGTTGTCCCGATTAAAGAAGCAATAAAACTGGCCTTAGACTCGTTGAGTATCTGGAGTATCAGTATTTGTGGGTTCGATTACAGGCTCAAAATGGCAAGAAACAAATAACTTTCTTCTGAAACTCGTCAGTCTATTCTTGTTCTGAGAAATGAAGGCTATTCCATGCGAGAAATTGCCAAGAAACTGAAGATCTCGTACAATGCTGTGTACTACTCCCTTCACAGAACAGAGCAAACTGGCTCTAACCAGAATAGAAAGAGGAGTGGGAGGCCCCGGTGCACAACTGAGCAAGAGGACAAGTACAGCATTGTTTATAAAACTGACCATAGATCATCACTCCAACTAAGTGTGAATACAGTAGTCCTGTGTCTCAGTTGGTAGAGCATGGTGCATGGCTTCCATTCCCAATGGGGCCACCGGCATGTACAATGTATTCACACATAATTATAAGTTCTGGGTTTGTTGTGTTCAGGGTTCTGGGTTTGTTGTGTTCAGGTGTTCTTGGTTCTGGGTTTGTTGTGTTCAGGTGTATTGGTTCTGGGTTTGTTGTGTTGGGGTGTTCTTGGTTCTGGGTTTGTTGTGTTGGGGTCTTTTGTTCTGGGTTTGTTGTGTTGGTGGGTCTTGGTTCTGGGTTTATTGTGTTCTGGGGGTTTGTTGTGTTGGGGTCTTCTTGTTCTGGGTTTGTTGTGTTGGGGTCTTCTTGGTTCTGGGTTTGTTGTGTTGGGGTCTTCTTGGTTCTGGGTTTGTTGTGTTGGGGTCTTCTTGGTTCTGGGTTTGTTGTGTTGGGGTCTTCTTTGTTCTGGGTTTGTTGTGTTGGGGTCTTCTTGGTTCTGGGTTTGTTGTGTTGGGGTCTTCTTGGTTCTGGGTTTGTTGTGTTGGGGTCTTCTGGTTCTGGGTTTGTTGTGTTGGGGTCTTCTTGGTTCTGGGTTTGTTGTGTTGGGGTCTTCTTGGTTCTGGGTTTGTTGTGTTGGGGTCTTCTTGGTTCTGGGTTTGTTGACTGTGCTGTAGAGAACAGAAGAGTCCTCCTCAGCTGCTTGTGCTGCCGTGGGTCTGAAGAGAGAAAAACAGAAATGAAACAGAATCTGCATCCCCAAAAATACCTTCATATAGTCTTTATAGTGCATTACTTTGACCAAGGCCTATAAGGTTCTGGTGAAAAGTAGTGCACTAAATAGGGAATAGGGTTCCATTTGGAACACAGGAAAGTTCCTCAAAACCACCACTCTCTCATTATAGACATAGGAATCGTCTTGAGATTTCCATTGTTGGGTTTGTACTTTAAGGAAATGACACCACTAGTGGCCACCGAGGGTCAACTCTTTTGCTTATTAATGATGTCATGGTCTTCTCGTTCCAATAAGTAGCAGCATATGAATGAGCTGTAATCAAGAATACAGCTTGTTTACAACAAAATCTAAAACCAATTATATGTAAATAGGACGTTATAGAAGAGGCAGATTCTTTTTGCGATTTCACTCGTTTTTGAGAAACTATCCCCCAACCATCTATTCACTTCCTCATCCTCATTGTTCAGTCAGTGGGCTCCAAAAACACCCCAAAACATCCTTTTAGAGACTAAAAAGCTCTAAGTATTATATAGTGATGCATGTCTTTAGATGTTGTACACATGAAATGGTGTCATTCTGAACTTAATCCGTAACGTCATGTTCCATGTTGTTGAGACTTGAACGATGCTTCTCGTCCGTTGTAGCAGCCTGATACACTGAGAACAGAACAGTTGGACGGAGAAACAGCAGGAGTCACACAAAACGGAATATAACGTTGTGGATAAAGTTCAGAATGACACAATGTCATGTGTACAACTGTTACATCTAAAGACCTGCATCACTATAGTGAGATATGTCTGTTTCTATTAGGACGTTTTGGAGCATTTGTTCCTGTGTTTTCAGAGCCTCTGTACTGCACAACGGGGATGAGGAAGGGAATTGCTGGTTGGGGAAAGTTTCTCTAAAACAAGTGAAATCACAAAGGTGTTTTCTTGACCATAATTGGCTGAATACAACATAGCAGTTACATCAACATTTTTAATTTGGTTGTAAAAAAGCATACTTCTCCTTTAATGTGGTGTATTCACAATGCTCTATAATAGGCTCTATGTTGTTTTAATGTGGTGTATTCACAATGCTCTATAATAGGCTCTATGTTGTTTTAATGTGGTGTATTCACAATGTTCTAGTATTGACTCTATGTTGCTGTAATGGCAGAAAATGCTCACCGGGTGGCAGCACTGGGGAGGTTGAATTTCACAGCATCGTACTGGACATCCCCATCCTCTTTCTGGGGTTGAGGCAGCTGGACAGTGGAGTACAGAGGCACTTCCTGGTTTTTGGAGTTAGAGAAGTGGACGCTGGTGTAGTGGACATCGTCCTGGTAGTATGTGGACTCTGTCTGTGCTGCAGTAGGGGCTGTGGACATGCTTGAGACGTTTTCATACACTGGACTAGAGTCTCCCTGATGGGAAGAGGACAGACAACATGATGAGTAGAAATGATTCACAAAGCAATACACATAATCTGATTGTAAGAGACTCACCTCTACATTCTCTGATGTGTCTCTTGTGTCAGAGGTGGATTTGGAGGCCTTCTTCCTGGTTTGCACATTAATTAATACATTTATTATTGAACGAATCAATGAACAAAGTAAGTTAATAAAAAAGAGTTGGAGTGAAATAATCTTTACAAGAATCACTCACCTGAACCACATGAGTCCAGAGAGACAGAGGATGAGAACCAGAACAACCACTATGATTCCTACAGCTGCAGTCAGAACTGAGGTTTGTTTCCCTATAATACAATATGGATGTTATGGGAACAACAGTACAATATTTGATCTAATCTGAATGTATATATAATTATAAAACAAAGTGTTACAAGCTAAAGTATAATTATTAATATTAGTTTGAAACATCATTTTGTGTTGAAATATATAAGATGAAACTTCACCTGGTATAATGATCATCAGAGCTGTAGAGTTCCTAGATCCTCTTCTATTCCAGGCCTCACAGTGGTAATGTCCACTGTCCTTAGACTTGAAGTTACTGATGTTGTACATCTGTCCACATCCATTTAGAAAAGTCTCATTTTGAAAGTACCAGGTGTATTTGTCCACAGGTGGGTTGGCATCACTGCTGCAGGTCAGAGTCACTGAACTGCCCTCCACTATTTCACCAGAGGGACTGACTGACACTGAGGTGTTCCTTGGACCATCTGGTAAAGGAGAATTTGTCCGACGGACAGTAGTATATTTATGACAGTAGTATATTTACAAATGATATGTCATGTCAACAATAAATGATCTGTTAAGTCAGAGAACTATCTAAAACTCTAACTTACACAACACGTTAATATAATTAATAAATACATATTTGGAGATGCTTTAGGACTACTTCATTTAGTTATAATTGTTTTGCTACCTTATCATTCAAACACTGAGCTGTACTTTACTCACACTTCACATCCATGTTAATGGTCCTAGACCTGTCTGTCCCCATCTCATTCCAGGCCTCACAGTAATACTCTCCAGTGTCAGATGACCGGATTTGGTTGAAGACATGCTGTGGTCCTGTCATACTTTGATAGTCACCTCCATTCTTCTTGTACCAGGTGTAACTCTGGACAGGTGGGTTGGCATCACTGCTGCAGGTCAGAGTCACTGAACTGCCCTCCACTATTTCACCAGAGGGACTGACTGACACTGAGGTGTTCCTTGGACCATCTGGTAAAGGAGAATTTGTCCGACGGACAGTAGTATATTTATGACAGTAGTATATTTACAAATGATATGTCATGTCAACAATAAATGATCTGTTAAGTCAGAGAACTATCTAAAACTCTAACTTACACAACACGTTAATATAATTAATAAATACATATTTGGAGATGCTTTAGGACTACTTCATTTAGTTATAATTGTTTTGCTACCTTATCATTCAAACACTGAGCTGTACTTTACTCACACTTCACATCCATGTTAATGGTCCTAGACCTGTCTGTCCCCATCTCATTCCAGGCCTCACAGTAATACTCTCCAGTGTCAGATGACCGGATTTGGTTGAAGACATGCTGTGGTCCTGTCATACTCTGATAGTCACCTCCATTCTTCTTGTACCACCAGGTGTAACTCTGGACAGGTGGGTTGGCATCACTGCTGCATGTCAGAGTCACTGAACTGCCCTCCACTATTTCACCAGAGGGACTGACTGACACTGTGGTCTTTGGTTTATCTGATGGAAAATAACAAATGTTTTGTCAAAGTAATATTAATTAGTAAAAAAATATATTTTTGTTCTGTAATGATTGATAAAGTAAGACATGTCTCTTTAACCTGAATACATGATACTTGCTAAGTAGAATTCTGTACTATTGTAATGTACTCACACACTGTAGGAGAGCTGAGATGGCCTTTTACAGCACAGAAGTAGCTGTCTGCATCCTCACTGCTGATGGAATACATGGGGGAGGAGACACCTTGTACATTCTGTCCGTTCTTGTACCAGATGTAGGTGGGGTTGTCAGTCAGAGTACAGGTGGTGCTACAGGTCAGTGTCTTCTGTCCCTCTGCAGCAGGAGTCACCTTCACCTGCAGACCTGAAACAATATGTATAAAACCACATACACCTCTGTGTTAACAGGATGGTTCATATATTTATCCTGTAATTCATTATGATTTACAGTTGTATCATACAGTGTAGTATTACCTGTGACAGACAGAGTTGTTCCTGGGAAACTATGACCCCATTCAAAGTTGTTTGTTTTAAAAGTGAAGCGATACTCAGCTGAGTCCTCCTCTCTCAGATCTGTGATTCTCAGGGTGAAGCGACCTCTGTATGTTCCAGTGTACTTCACACGACCTGCATACCCTGGGTCAGTGGTTAGGTCTTCAAGGGTCGACTTATCACTTCTAAACCAGAATGATGATGTGGTGGAATAATAACCAACAGTACAGGATATGTCCACTGTTGACCCCTTCAAGACACAGATTCTCCTCTTGGTGTAAGTCACTCTGTTGCATCTCTGACCCTGAACACCTGAAACATAATGACAAGAGGACATTACTTATACATTTACACAGTAGAATCATGAGCTGCAGTAATCCAGAATAGTTATGCCATCTGGTATTGTGATACAGTTTGGTTAAATAACTGTGAGGACTGTTTAGCAGACAGAAAGTTCTACTTGAAAAGTTATACTAAAAACTGAGTTAAATCCATACTCACACACTGCAGGAGAGTGGAGATCCTTGTGGCCTTTTACAGCACAGGAATAACTGTCTGCATCACTAAAGTAGTCTGAGTACAGGCTGGAGGTGTCCTCCTTTCTTTGTGTCCGTTCTTGTACCAGATGTAGGTGGGGTTGTCAGTCAGAGTACAGGTGGTGATACAGGTCAGTGTCACCCAATCTGGCCAAGTTTTAGAAGTCACCTTCACCTGCAGAGCTGGAGTAGATCACAGCATTAAACCCTGAATCACTTATTGTCTTGTTTAGTCACATGATGCAAGACATTCTCAAACTCATTTAATTCTCAAATCTGTTTCATATATACAAATCCAATTTCTAGACCTAAATGGACAGTAGATATTAATTCAACAGACTAGCAGTATAAAGCATGTTACTGTACCTGTAACAGACAGAGTGACTCCAGGATCTCCATAATATTTCCCTCTGGTCTGATCTGTTATAAATCTGAACCTGTACGTAGCTGAGTCACTCTCTCTCAGGTCCCTGATTTTCAGGTTGCAGTCATTCTTCTTATCCCCATTATACACCAGACGACCTGCATACTCTGGGTCCTGACCTAGCTCTTTAGGTTCTACACCAGTCCCCCATTCAGTGAACCAGAAGGTTGTTGTGACTGTATAACCACTGGGATATGTGTAAGAGCAGAACAGATCCACTGTTGACCCCTTCAAGGTACAGATACTCTGAGTGGTGTAAGTCACACTCCAGATATCCTGACCCAGTACCACTGAAACACAAGTCACACAACACAATGGTATGAGAATGAGAACGAGGTCTATTGGCTCACTCTGACTGTAGGGTTTGTCCACACTTTGTTGCCGTAGTTCCTGAGTTGAGTGTGAATGGAAACCACAGATAAGCATCACTCAGTGAGGTGTGAAAGATAACTATTCAAGTGAAGTGGAGACGCCTAACAGAACACACCAGAATAACATTATGATTCTTAACAACTTAAAGATAAGAATGAGACCATACCTGCTACAGACCAGAGAAAGACCCCCAACACACTTCCTGCTGTTCTCAAGACCATTGTTGAATCTCCCACCCTGCAGTCTTAGAAACATAAACAACAACTCACTCTATAGCTGGTGAATAACTACATACAAACCTGATCAGGGGGCAGCAGGTAGGACTCTAGTCAAAAGTAGTGCACTCTATAGGGAATATGGTGTCATTTGGGATGCAGGTATAACAACACATCATCATCACAGCCTTGAGAGGATGGTGTGTAAATAACATCCATCATAATAGTTTGGTAATATGGTGTGTCAGTGGTATCGGCAGGCAGTCTAGCGGTTAAGAACGTTGGGCCAGTAACTGAAACATTACTGGTTCAAATCCCAGACCTGGCAAGGTGGAAACCTCTGCCATTTTGAGCAAGGCAGTTACCACCAGCTTGAATGATAACTCCTGTCCCCAAGCTGTGAGGATGAACAACAAGTCACACATCCCTTTTATATCATCATTATATGATAGTGTCTGTATCCACAAGGTGTCCCAGAGTAGGATCTAGTTTTCCCATTTAGATCATCATTATATGATAGTGTCTGTATCCACAAAGTGTCCCAGAGTAGGATCTAGTTTTCCCATTTAGATCATCATTATATGATAGTGTCTGTATTCACAAGGTGTCCCAGAGTAGGATCTAGTTTTCCCATTTAGATCATCATTATATGATAGTGTCTGTATCCACAAGGTGTCCCAGAGTAGGATCTAGTTTTCCCATTTAGATCATCATTATATGATAGTGTCTGTATCCACAAGGTGTCCCAGAGTAGGATCTAGTTTTCCCATTTAGATCATCATTATATGATAGTGTCTGTATTCACAAAGTGTCCCAGAGACATTTTCCCATTTAGATCATCATTATATGATAGTGTCTGTATTCACAAAGTGTCCCAGAGTAGGATCTAGTTTTCCCATTTAGATCATCATTATATGATAGTGTCTGTATCCACAAGGTGTCCCAGAGTAGGATCTAGTTTTCCCATTTAGATCATCATTATATGATAGTGTCTGTATCCACAAGGTGTCCCAGAGTAGGATCTAGTTTTCCCATTTAGATCATCATTATATGATAGTGTCTGTATCCACAAGGTGTCCCAGAGTAGGATCTAGTTTTCCCATTTATATCATCATTATATGATAGTGTCTGTATCCACAAGGTGTCCCAGAGTAGGATCTAGTTTTCCCATTTAGATCATCATTATATGATAGTGTCTGTATCCACAAGGTGTCCCAGAGTAGGATCTAGTTTTCCCATTTAGATCATCATTATATGATAGTGTCTGTATCCACAAGGTGTCCCAGAGTAGGATCTAGTTTTCCCATTTAGATCATCATTATATGATAGTGTCTGTATCCACAAGGTGTCCCAGACAGGATCTAGTTTTCCCATTTATATCATCATTATATGATAGTGTCTGTATCCACAAGGTGTCCCAGAGTAGGATCTAGTTTTCCCATTTAGATCATCATTATATGATAGTGTCTGTATCCACAAGGTGTCCCATAGGATCTAGTTTTCCCATTTATATCATCATTATATGATAGTGTCTGTATCCACAAGGTGTCCCAGAGTAGGATCTAGTTTTCCCATTAGATCATCATTATATGATAGTGTCTGTATTCACAAAGTGTCCCAGAGTAGTTTTCCCAGAGAAATCATAGATAGATCCACAACCTGTCCCAGTTTTCCCATTTAGATCATCATTATATGATAGTGTCTGTATCCACAAAGTGTCCCAGAGTAGGATCTAGTTTTCCCATTTAGATCATCATTATATGATAGTGTCTGTATCCACAAAGTGTCCCAGAGTAGGATCTAGTTTTCCCATTTAGATCATCATTATATGATAGTGTCTGTATCCACAAGGTGTCCCAGAGTAGGATCTAGTTTTCCCATTTAGATCATCATTATATGATAGTGTCTGTATCCACAAGGTGTCCCAGAGTAGGATCTAGTTTTCCCATTTAGATCATCATTATATGATAGTGTCTGTATTCACAAAGTGTCCCAGAGTAGGATCTAGTTTTCCCATTTAGATCATCATTATATGATAGTGTCTGTATCCACAAGGTGTCCCAGAGTAGGATCTAGTTTTCCCATTTAGATCATCATTATATGATAGTGTCTGTATTCACAAGGTGTCCCAGAGTAGGATCTAGTTTTCCCATTTAGATCATCATTATATGATAGTGTCTGTATCCACAAGGTGTCCCAGAGTAGGATCTAGTTTTCCCATTTAGATCATCATTATATGATAGTGTCTGTATCCACAAGGTGTCCCAGAGTAGGATCTAGTTTTCCCATTTAGATCATCATTATATGATAGTGTCTGTATCCACAAGGTGTCCCAGAGTAGGATCTAGTTTTCCCATTTAGATCATCATTATATGATAGTGTCTGTATCCACAAGGTGTCCCAGAGTAGGATCTAGTTTTCCCATTTAGATCATCATTATATGATAGTGTCTGTATCCACAAAGTGTCCCAGAGTAGGATCTAGTTTTCCCATTTAGATCATCATTATATGATAGTGTCTGTATTCACAAAGTGTCCCAGAGTAGGATCTAGTTTTCCCATTTAGATCATCATTATATGATAGTGTCTGTATTCACAAGGTGTCCCAGAGTAGGATCTAGTTTTCCCATTTAGATCATCATTATATGATAGTGTCTGTATTCACAAAGTGTCCCAGAGTAGGATCTAGTTTTCCCATTTAGATCATCATTATATGATAGTGTCTGTATTCACAAAGTGTCCCAGAGTAGGATCTAGTTTTCCCATTTAGATCATCATTATATGATAGTGTCTGTATCCACAAAGTGTCCCAGAGTAGGATCTAGTTTTCCCATTTAGATCATCATTATATGATAGTGTCTGTATTCACAAAGTGTCCCAGAGTAGGATCTAGTTTTCCCATTTAGATCATCATTATATGATAGTGTCTGTATTCACAAAGTGTCCCAGAGTAGGATCTAGTTTTCCCATTTAGATCATCATTATATGATAGTGTCTGTATCCACAAAGTGTCCCAGAGTAGGATCTAGTTTTCCCATTTAGATCATCATTATATGATAGTGTCTGTATTCACAAAGTGTCCCAGAGTAGGATCTAGTTTTCCCATTTAGATCATAATTATATGGACCAGCAGGACCTGATCCTAGATCAGCACTCCATGTCTGAGACCCTTGAGTACATGACATACGGCTAAAAACAAAATACTATATTTCAAGATCTCAAGAGTACTTACAGACTGAAGGGGAGAGGTCTTGTACAGTGAGTCAACTGACTGGTAGTGAGTGGGAACTGCTAGTAAATGTCTGTTCTGTGGTTGATACATATTTATAGTAGTCAGAACACAAGTAGCTGATGCAGAACAGTCCTTTCCTTCCTCTTTTAAGACATTAACATGCATTAACATTAACATAACATTAACGACCAGAACAGCATGTCAGAGAAGGGAGGTTACTGTATTAAAATGGGTCCTACATTTCTATAATGGACAAAATGTCACCCATTTCCACTTTCAATAAATACAGCACCATGTTAACAATATGTTGACTATTCTATATGGAATGTTTATAATATCTTAGAATGTGTTGCCTTGTCCCTCTGAGTTCTACATGGAACAGGTCAAAGTTCCATTTACATTTGGTCAGTTCCATGATGTCATTCATTCTATTCTACAAACACATTCAATTTACTCTCCTCATCAGCTGCATCAAAGTGGTACTGAAGGTTCCAGTGTTCTAGACTAGAGCTCCTCCTACTGGCATCTCAACATTACTGCAGCAGTCAGATATGAATGTCCTCAGCATTATGTTGACTAATAACAACATTACAAACTGACAATACATCAGAATGGTGAAACACAACACTGACTACTTGACAAAGTCACATTTAAGCACCCAAACACTGATGTCTGTAGTAGTACAACATGCCACTGTCATTTCTTTACACTGATTGCGTCCCAAATGACACCACAATCACTATATAGTGCACTACCTTTGACCAGATCCCTATGGGTATGGTATGACCGTGTGTGTTTACATGCCCTCTCAACTTGATTTGCTTGCAGCCCTGTCAATCACCCTTTGCACCGCTGTTCATCCAACCAATCAGGGTGTTTGGATGTGCTGCAGGACACCGCCTCCCCTCACCTTCAGTTGGTGCACGGCATCGTCAGTCTTGAGAAGAAGTGTTGTGTTGCTGACACAGTTTTGACATGCAGTTCCTTACTGAAGTGTGAGTCCAGCGAATATAACCACACAATAATATAAAACATCTTCAAATGGAAACAGATGTGTCTGCATGTATGTGGTGCTGGTGACCATCAAGAGTAGAGAGACGGGCCTCAACACCATGTTCTGACCAGACAGCACTATAGTGGGCAGAACCTAAACCACTCAGCATTAAGTACGCAGCAGGTCTCGGCATATCCAGCTAACCGCTCAGACGAGATCCAGCTGTTTATACATGTAAAACGCTCTGGATGACCTCTACTAATCCCTAGGTACTGACTGTGAAGGACTACAGGGATGTCAAAGGGTGTTATTGTGACCACGACAAGGCCCTCCGGTTCACTTTGGGTTCTTATACAACAGGGTTTCTAGGAGAAAAGAGACACATGGAAATACAACTAAACCTTCTCTCCAGCTGCTTCTTACCTGTTGTGCTTTTTGTCCCTTCCTGCCTCCCGTCCAGGATGAGAACAATCAGAAGTTCATGCATCTGTTCAACAACGTCACTTAGTGACACTTCCTGTGGGTATGGCCTATCAAAAGGGACGCCCATATTTACCCCCACTGCCCCCAACCCATGTTCCATCCCATAATCAGACTCAATGGGGCTGTCAGGGGGGTAAACGATATCACACTTCATACATTATTATTTTAAGCGATAAGAAACGTTGCATCAAGCAGAACTCTTTCCTGGACATTGAGGCAAAATTGTGCCTTAACTTTGTCATAAAAACATTTTTTTTAAATCACGCAAACGTATATTATGTGTATCATGTTACAGGACCATATGAAGTAATACATTAATTCATGTTTAGTCTCACAAGTCTGATGATTCTTTCAGACAGATACAAAATAATATTTATGTAAAATATAACTGAACCTCCAGGCTGCCTTATTCAGATATAAAACGTTTTGGTCAAAAGTTCTTGTAATCAGATTCCCAGTTTGCTGTAACTTAAAAAAATATTTAAAAAAATATTTATTCAATATTTACAAGGTTAGTTTCTTATTGATCATAGATTTAAAGGCAAAACTGACCCTAGATCCGCACTCCTACTCTAAGTGTGAATAGAGTAGTTCTGTGTGACTCAGTTTGTACAGAATGGCTCACGGGTTCCATTCCTGCTGGGACTTCCCATGTGAAGGATTCATGCACCCATGACTGTAATGACTGAGTGAATGACTTTAGATAGAAGTGTCTGCTAGATGGTATATATTAGGGTTATGGAGTCTGAATCTAAGTCCAGAGAGCTGGTTGTTATGGATGTAGAAAAGTTCAAACACACATCCTACACAGTATAGATGTCAACACTTCTCCCTACCCTGGTTAACAGGAAGGTGATGCTGAGTCAGTTCATCTGAACCAACAACACTTACTGGCAGTGCAGAGAAACAAGAAGTATCCTACTGTAAGTGTGAGTTCTGTGGTTGACACATTTCAAAAGTAGACTAGTCAGGATGCTAAGACATTAACGTGCATAAACAACATGTCAGAAAATAGTTGCATTTGTATATTTCAGGAGTGGGCCTAGATTTTATAAAGAGGCTAAATATGACCCATTCCCATCACTCCTCATCAGCTGCATCAAAGTGGTACTGAATGTTCCAGTGTTCTAGACTAGAGCTCCTCCTACTGGCATCTCAACATTACTGCAGCCTCTGGTCCTCATATTATGTCCTCATTCCTTTGGCTGTAATAGGAATAAAATTAATGGATAGTGTTCCATTCATTCCAGCCATTACAATGAGTCCATCCTCCTATATCTCCACCCACCAGTCTCCTCTGTTGTACAGTACTTTTAGTAGCTTTAGCTAGCAGATAATCCAATGAACATCACCATAGCCTGCTGTATTGACTGTGTCATGTATTGTAGTCTGCTGTCCATAAATTATGCAGTTTAGTCGGCTCAACAAACCAAATCAATATACAGTCCTGTGTGCATATATTTTACATATTGGTGGTCCTGGTAACCAAACCCATAACGTTGCAGGTGCCATGTTCTACCAACTGAGTTACAGAGGAACATGTTCTGTATAGTCTAATGTTTCTCACTGTGTGTCATGTTAATACTACTCCTAAACACAACCCACCATCACTGTCTCATGTTAATACTACTCCTAAACACAACCCACCATCACTGTCTCATGTTAATACTCTCCTAAACACAACCCACCATCACTGTTCATGTTAATACTACTCCTAAACACAACCCACCATCACTGTCTCATGTTAATACTACTCCTAAACACAACCCACCATCACTGTCTCATGTCTCATCACTGTTATGTTAATACTACTCCTAAACACAACCCACCATCACTGTCTCATGTTAATACTACTCCTAAACACAACCCACCATCACTGTGTCTCATGTTAATACTACTCCTAAACACAACCCACCATCACTGTGTCTCATGTTAATTCTACTCCTAAAGCTCTTAAGAAGCATCCACTCAATCACTCTCACTCTTATTGTCACTCTGTTGCTCTCAGAGGTCTTAAAATAGCATAACGTCTTCATGTGAAACACCATGTACAATGCACTTCCCATCTTTTGTAGCACACAATATAGCTCAGAATTTGTCAAGGGGGCCAATCATATTGGTCGTGACTGTAAATCCACCAATCATATTAATATGTCAAAATGCATTCACACACACACACACGCACAGTTATAATTGACCCTGTTTTACTATGACAGTGAAAATGACCCTGTTGAATGGGGATCTGGGTGTTACTGTCAAACTCTACTGATCATGTTTTAAACATGTAAATGAATAAACTGAACTAAACTAAACACATGAAACCACAGTACAGGATCAGTACTCACAAAGTGTATCAGAGTAGGAGAGCTGATCTGGGATCAGTTTAGCCTTTTAGATCATAATTATATGGACCGTCTGAGACACTTTATGAATACAGGCCCTGATGTAACAACCAAAACACAGTTCAAAATAAACCAACAAGTACAAAGATACAGTAAGTCATGTGATGTTTGGATAAAAACATCAAAACTAAAACTATATTTCAAGATATCGTCAAGTGTACTTACAGAGTGAAGTGAAGGGGAGAGGTCTTGAACAGTCAGTCAACTTACTGTCACTGCGTGGAAACAAGAAGTAGTCTACTGTAAGTGTTAGTAGAAGCAGGCATAGCCTATGTGTGAGTTCTGTGGTTGACACATTTTAAAGTAGCGTCGTCTAGTCAGGTCATTATCATGCAGGAACAACATGTCACATAAGGGATGTTACTGAATCTAAATAGAAAATGGTCTAAAGTCAGAATACTGTAGTTGCATTTCTTTATTTGAGGAGTGGACCTACATGTTTTACAAGAGACCAAATGTGACCCATTCACATCACTCCTCATCAGCTGGTACTGAAGGTTCCAGAACAGATGAAAGGGGAGTATCTTTGGTTCCAGTGTTCTAGACTAGAGCTCTCCCTACTGACATCTCAACATTACTGCAGACTCCAGTGTTCTAGACTAGAGCTCTCCCTACTGACATCTCAACATTACTGCAGACTCCAGTGTTCTAGACTAGAGCTCTCCCTACTGACATCTCAACATTACTGCAGACTCCAGTGTTCTAGACTAGAGCTCTCCCTACTGGCATCTCAACATTACTGCAGACTCCAGTGTTCTAGACTAGAGCTCTCCCTACTGACATCTCAACATTACTGCAGACTCCAGTGTTCTAGACTAGAGCTCTCCCTACTGGCATCTCAACATTACTGCAGACTCCAGTGTTCTAGACTAGAGCTCTCCCTACTGGCATCTCAACATTACTGCAGACTCCAGTGTTCTAGACTAGAGCTCTCCCTACTGGCATCTCAACATTACTGCAGACTCCAGTGTTCTAGACTAGAGCTCTCCCTACTGGCATCTCAACATTACTGCAGACTCCAGTGTTCTAGACTAGAGCTCTCCCTACTGACATCTCAACATTACTGCAGACTCCAGTGTTCTAGACTAGAGCTCTCCCTACTGACATCTCAACATTACTGCAGACTCCAGTGTTCTAGACTAGAGCTCTCCCTACTGGCATCTCAACATTACTGCAGACTCCAGTGTTCTAGACTAGAGCTCTCCCTACTGACATCTCAACATTACTGCAGACTCCAGTGTTCTAGACTAGAGCTCTCCCTACTGACATCTCAACATTACTGCAGACTCCAGTGTTCTAGACTAGAGCTCTCCCTACTGACATCTCAACATTACTGCAGACTCCAGTGTTCTAGACTAGAGCTCTCCCTACTGGCATCTCAACATTACTGCAGACTCCAGGCTTCATATGTCCCTACTAGTCATGAAAATATACAAAATAGAAGGTAAAATAACATTTGAAAATGTAAATATATATATAGAATAAACCAGGCACACACGTAAAAATACTGTGTTATTGGGAGTTATATTAAACTGGCGTTTGAATTGAGTGAACTAGTGATCTCAGCTAGCTTGTTAGCTACATGAAGCTGCTGTTATTCAGCGATAAACAAGCATTTTTGTGCATCACACAGCTACTCTGAATGTACTGGATTGTGAACAATATGATGTGCTGCCACTGAATTACAGCAAGACCCCATCATTAGCGAGATAGCTAGTTAGTTAGGTAACATTTAGCTATCAACATTAGCTAGCTAGAAACAACAGACAACAGTGAGCTGTCATTATGACAAGGCCAAGGCAAGCTGCTCTGTATATCCACTGTGTTCTTGTGTGAAAGAGATGTCTTCAGCTCTCTGATCTTCAGAACAACGGACCCAAAGTGAACCCTGACATCCATATAACTAAGTCTGTCTGTCTGTCTGTCTGTCTGTCTGTCTGTCTGTCTGTCTGTCTGTCTGTCTGTCTGTCTGTCTGTCTGTCTGTCTGTCTGTCTGTCTGTCTGTCTGTCTGTCTGTCTGTCTGTCTGTCTGTCTGTCTGTCTGTCTGTCTGTCTGTCTGTCTGGGATTATTGTGTCCTATTGTGTCTGACTGATGCGTGTTTTTTAAATTACAATTTATAATCTTTCATGTAATTGTTTATTGCTGCTTCATTATTGTTATTTTATTGTCTGATCTGTTTTTTGAAGCATTTTTAAAATAATTTTGAAAAATGAATTACTTACATAAAAACAACTGCATTGTTAGTTAAGAGCTTGTCATTAACCATTTCACACTAAGGTCTACTACACCTGTTGTATTCGGTGCATTTGACTAATACAATTTGATTTGATTTGTGTTCAGGTGCTGGTCATTGCTTCCTCTGACACTGGGTTTCTGAACCTCTAAAAGTCTGAGCCGTTTGGGGGGGGGGGGGGGGGGTTCTACTAGCTGACATATGGAATTGTTTTAAGGTGGGCATACCATGGATCATTTAGCTATTTGATTTTGATTTATAGTACCCCTTTAGGTAAAAAAGGAGAAGGACTCATGTTTGTGAGAACAGGCAGGTGACTGCAATATAGTCTGCCTGGAACATGCCCCATATTCAAATGTAATTCAATTCAAAAATAACATGTATTTATCCCCTGTAGGGGCAATTACTAGGCACCCTATGGCATCAGGCTGGCAGTGAGTCTCACAATGACATCACAAGGGGTCACATGTCCAGTCACATGACCATACATACATACACAGTAAAACACATGATAACAACAGATGTCATCCCCCTTAGTGTCTACAACATGGTCATCATAGAGGCGGTTCACTGGGCAAAGATCCCTTCAACTTCTAATGCTGATTTCATTTCCATGTTTCACAGCTCCGGCCGAGGGAGAGGGGGAAGGAAATCAGAGGTGCACTCCTCTTCACTTTGATTGACACTTCACACACTCGTTATATATGTCTAGTGTTCTGTCTGGGATCTGTGGTCTCTGCCAGAGGACTACAAACGGGGTGACACCTCCCCATCCACCATCCCCTCCAAACCTCCTGTTCCCTTTTAAAGTAGGGACACAGTCCCTCATCCTCATCATTCTCCTCCCTCTGTACTATCCAGTCGCTGCGTGGTGGTCAGGGTTGTCATGGTGGACAGGGTTGCCATGGTTTTCTGTCTCTTCCTCTCTGGTCAGGCTTGTGTTTGAAGTGACACCTGTCACCATAGAAACAGCCAGTGGTCCTCCAGAAGAAACAGTCATCACCATTGATGGGAGCCATCCTCCTGGTCCTGGGAGAGAGACACACAAACAGTATGAAAACACAAACACCTGCACCTGAGCTCCTGCTTCCTCCTTCCATCACTTTGTACATTTCAAAAGTTAATATGAGATGATTGGTAACACTTTAGATTAACTCATAATGATGTGTTGAATGACAGACGGATGTCTTTACCCTGTGGAGGCGTACTGGGAGGCTGAGGAGGTGTTGAGGCCTATTTAGTTGGTCCTCTGAGGAGAGGGAGGGGTTCTCTGGATCTAGTGGTCTGGGTACCTGATCACCAGCCTGGTGCTCTCCAGCTCCACACCCTGGACAGAAGGACAAACCGCAGGTGCAGTCCAAATACATACAACGGAATAAATAGCATAGTCCCAAAAGTACAATTGAATTAATAGCATTGTCCCAAAGTACAGTGAAACCAATAACATTATATTGGGTTTTATTACCGGCTTGTTTTTCATTTCCCGACAGAAAGGAGTTGAATCGTTGTACTTTTCTCTCTGTGTTGGACAATGATGATACTATTTATGTGCAAGACTCAAGCTCTCCACTGAAGGTTCTTGACTCGGTGTATCATGCAGAGACGTCTGACTCAACATTGAGATCTCTACAGTGCTGTCAGGTGGACATCAGTAGCAACACCCAGGCTCAAACACTGGTACATTCTTATTCAGAAGACCATTTCAGGAAAACTGCCATATTATATAACCTCTCTTCTAGCATGACACGAGAACACATACAAACTCAGATCTAAATCTTGTTTTATGATAACAGTACCGAAAACTAGAACCAAACATGGAAAAAAGTCCTTTCATTATTCAGCCCCTTGATCTTGGAATGTGTTTCCTTGGACGAGTTCAAAGAACAAATAGAATAACAGGTTATTGAGACATGTAGCTGTTTCTAGTTGTCAGCCCATGTCACTAGTTTGCATTGCCTTTTTTAAGCACCTGTTCCCACAGGAGACCTTATGCCTCTTGAAAGGCCGCCATTATAAATATGAATTTGTTCTTAATTGACTTGCCTGGATAAAATAAAGGTTAAATAAAGATTATCCTAAAAGAGCAATGGAACAAATAGTCTAGTCCCAAACGTACAATAGGATCAATCGCATAGCCCTAAGCGTACAATGGAACCAATCGCATAGCCCTAAGCGTACAATGGAACAAATAGTATAGTCCCAAAAGTACAATTGAACCGATGGCATGGTCCCAAAAATACACACCCCTTAAGTTCAAGCTAAAAAATGTAAAGCACATCTCACATAGTTAAATGCATATGACAGCATTAGTTTCATCCCACCTCTCACCTTTAGCCTCTCCAAGGTACAAGTGGACATGTTGGGATTCTTGAAGTTGACAGAGGCATATAATCTCTCTTGTCGAACTCTGATACTCTCTCCCTCTCCACACCTACAGTCCATAAACTAGATTTAGAATGTAGATACTCTCTCCCCACATTTACAGTGGAGAACATAGGGAGTATCAAAGTTCTACATTCTAATTATATGTCCCCTCACCTACAGCACAGAGTGTAGAAGGAGGAGAGGAAGGCATGGAGGTGACCACAGGCAAAATACAAGGAATGTAGGAACAGGGTGCTATTTGAGACGGCATATAGAACCTATAACTGTAGAAATGTATACTGTGGAATAACCGGAAATGAACACACTCACCCACTGGAGTCCAGAGGAGAGGAGAGGTCCACCACTGGAGTCATGAGGGGAGGAGAGGTCCACCACTGGAGTCATGAGGGGAGGAGAGGTCCACCACTGGAGTCATGAGGGGAGGAGAGGTCCACCACTGGAGTCATGAGGGGAGGAGAGGTCCACCACTGGAGTCATGAGGGGAGGAGAGGTCCACCACTGGAGTCATGAGGGGAGGAGAGGTCCACCACTGGAGTCATGAGGGGAGGAGAGGTCCACCACTGGAGTCATGAGGGGAGGAGAGGTCCACCACTGGAGTCATGAGGAGAGGAGAGGTCCACCAATGGAGTCCCGAGGAGAGGAGAGGTCCACCAATGGAGTCCCGAGGAGAGGAGAGGTACACCAATGGAGTCCTGAGGAGAGGAGAGGTCCACCACTGGAGTCATGAGGAGAGGAGAGGTCCACCACTGGAGTCATGAGGAGTCATGGAGTCATGAGGGGAGGAGAGGTCCACCACTGGAGTCATGAGGAGAGGAGAGGTCCACCACTGGAGTCCTGAGGAGAGGAGAGGTCCACCACTGGAGTCATGAGGGGAGGAGAGGTCCACCACTGGAGTCATGAGGGGAGAGGAGAAGTCCATCACTGGAGTCCTGAGGAGAGGAGAGGTCCACCACTGGAGTCCTGAGGGGAGGAGAGGGGATTCACTGGAGTACTGAGGAGAGGAGTGGTCCACCACTGGAGTCATGAGGGGAGGAGAGGTCCACCACTGGAGTCATGAGGGGAGGAGAGGTCCACCACTGGAGTCATGAGGGGAAAGGAGAGGTCCACCACTGAGGGGAGGAGTCCATGAGGAGGAGAGGAGAGGTCCACCACTGGAGTCCATGAATTCATAAGAGGAGCGGTCCACCACTGGAGTCATGAGGAGAGGAGAGGTCCACCACTGGAGTCATGAGGAGAGGAGAGGTCCACCACTGGAGTCCTGAGGAGAGGAGAGGTCCACCACTGGAGTCATGAGGAGAGGAGAGGTCCACCACTGGAGTCCTGAGGAGAGGAGAGATCCACCACTGGAGTCATGAGGGGAGGAGAGGTCCACCACTGAATTCATGAGGAGAGGAGAGATCCACCACTGAATTCATAAGGAGCGGAGCGGTCCACCACTGGAGTCATGAGGGGAGAGGAGAAGTCCATCACTGGAGTCCTGAGGAGAGGAGAGGTCCACCACTGGAGTCCTGAGGGGAGGAGAGGGGATTCACTGGAGTACTGAGGAGAGGAGTGGTCCACCACTGGAGTCATGAGGGGAGGAGAGGTCCACCACTGGAGTCATGAGGGGAGAGGAGAGGTCCACACTGGAGTCATGGGGGAGTCCACCACTGAGGGGAGAGAGAGGTCCACCACTGACTGGAGTCCACCACTGAGTCCTGAGGAGGAGAGGTCCACCACTGAATTCATGAGGGGAGAGAGATCCACCACCTGAGGAGTCACCACTGAGGGAGAGGAGAGGTCCACCACTGGAGTCATGAGGAGGAGAGGAGAGGTCCACCACTGGAGTCATGAGGAGAGGAGAGGTCCACCACTGGAGTCCTGAGGAGAGGAGAGATCCACCACTGGAGTCATGAGGGGAGGAGAGGTCCACCACTGGAGAGGTCCACCACTGGAGTCATGAAGGGAGGAGAGGTCTTCCCCTCAGGAAACATTGTAGCTAAGCCTCACAATAAATCAATGTTAGATATACAGCATGTATTTCTTTTTTGTTGGAGTGATTTGGTTAAATCAGAAATCAAACTCCTGTAATAATGGCTATGCTCCTTGTGGTGGGGTCTGGTAGTGCAGTCTGTATATACTATGCCCCCTGTGGTTGGGTCTGGTAGTGCAGCCTGTCAATACTATGGCGGGGAGATAGAGAGACAGACAGACAGACACATTTAAGATGAGGGAGGATGCACATTTTTTATGAGCATGGCCTTATTTCTATCACATAATTTTGGATGACTGTCATTCATATTCCGTTCACCCAGCTCAATGTAACATCAATATATTTAAGCTACTCCATGTCATGATACTCTAGTGTTCCTTATAGCCATCATGAGGTTGTTACAACCTAGCCTATGAATGAAAGGTTACAATGTAGGTTCACAGGTCAAGATAAATATTTGAGTAATCAAGGTGACAGACAGTGACACATTCAATACTGCCTTGCACACTCTGGCCTGCATCTAGCTGTTCTAGGATGTAATCATTCGTCCGACAGTTGCAAACAAGAGTTTCTCTTTGACAAATTCAGGTATGTTTACCCCCATTTTGTTCCATTTGCTTTTTTCAACAGAATCGGTGGAATGAATACACCTCTGATCACATTCAAACACAGTTCACTTTCAAAGCAGACACATACAAACAGCATGATCACATTGGCAATTATGGAATTCCTTCTCACATCTCTGCACTATACTCCTCTCACCTTTTCCCTTCACTTGTGGACTTCAGTGCACAACACATCAGCTCTCTGTGAGCAGGAGAAAAAATATTTCCAAGCATAACCTTCATATCATGACTGCTAATGCTACACACAGCCTAAATCGTTGTTACCATATTAGCTAACGCATTGTCAACATCGCTACTAGAACTAATGCGTTAGTAAACACGCTACAATCATGCAGTACAGTGTACAGTCAGCAAGCAGTGTAGCAGTTACACCGATGGGCCCAGGTGGTAATAAATGAATAAAACCTGAATCTTACCTTGACTAGGAAGAGGTCCAGGGTTGGATAGCCGTAGCCAGCTAGTTAACATACCATCCCTCTCTGTTTGAGACGGTTATTTGAGTAACTAAACTAGCTAGCTGCATTAGCTGCATTAGCTGCATTAGATGCATTAGCTGCATTAGCTGCATTAGCTGCATTAGCTGCATTAGATGCTGGCTAAGTAAGTGAAAGTGAAAGCAAAAAGCAAAGTAGAGTTTGCTAGCTCTCTCCCACTATTGCTTCTCCTTCATTTTTAAATAAACTTTTTTTTTTCAAAACTGTTCAACTATCGACATTCTCTTTGAGTCAACCACTCACCACATGTTATGCACTATGGTGCTAGCTGGCTGTATCTTATGCTTTCAGAACTAGATTAAATATCTAATACTTTGATTGGTCAGACAACATGTCAGTTCATGCTGCATGAGCTCTGATGGGTTGGAGGACATCGTCCGGAAGTTGTCATAATTACTTTGTAAGTCTATGGAAGGGGTTGAGAACCATGAGCCTCCTAGGTTCTGTATTGAAGTCATTGTACCCAGAGGAGGACGAAAACTAGCTGTCCTCCGGTTACACCATGGTGCTAACCTACAGAGTGATGTTGAGGCTACTATAGACATTCATTGCAAAACAGCTGTTTTAGTGAAAATAAATACTGGCTGTGCTTATACAGCTGAATACCCTTCACTGGAGGAGCACACACAGGTTTAAACTAGGGTCATTTCAGTGACTAGAAATAATATTTCTGAGGTTAATAAGACAACTAAGTAACACTGCCTCTGTGTTTGAGTAATCAACTCGACAGTAACATTAGATTATTTGAATCAGCTGTGTAGTGCTTGGGCAAAAACCAAAACGTTCACACCTTGGGGTCCCCAGGACTGAGTTGAGGAGACGCTGGCCGAGCCACTCATGGTTAAATGATTCAATGTCGCCATCAGGTGTCTAATAGGCAGAAATACAAGAAACAAGAGCTGAGTGGAAATAGTTACGAATCAATGTATTATGAGTTGATCAAATAATCTATGTATTTATTGTCTTAAATGTTTATATTATTTACAGCATGATGCTTCTACTGTATTGACACTAAACCACACTGTAAAAACTGCAAAGGTAAACATGTATTTAACGTATATAAAATACGTAATAATGAAAAATGTGATGACAAAACAAGAGATTTTTTTATTATTTTTATTTTACCTTTATTTAACCAGGCAAGTCAGTTAAGAACACATTCTTATTTTCAATGACGGCCTGGGAACAGTGGGTTAACTGCCTGTTCAGGGGCAGAACGACAGATTTGTACCTTGTCAGCTCGGGGGTTTGAACTCGCAACCTTTCCGGTTACTAGTCCAACGCTCTAACCACTAGGCTACCAATGACACTGAACAATATATTATCACGTAATACAAAATTATAATTAATATAAAATGTAAAAAACTGCAAATGTTTAAATGTATGTAATGTGCTGATTACATGTTTTTAAACAAAAAAATATTATAAAATATAAAATATATAATAAGTAATAACGTCTGACAGCAATACAAAGTAAATCATCGTCAAACACATCAGGAGAAACTTAGTCCAGGCCTCCTGAGTGGTGCAGTGGTCTAAGGCACTATGTATGGATAACAGGCTACACTAGACTATATATGGATAACAGGCTACATTAGACTATGTATGGATAACAGGCTACACTAGACTATATATGGATAACAGGCTACACTAGACTATATATGGATAACAGGCTACACTAGACTATATATGGATAACAGGCTACACTTAGACTATATATGGATAACAGGCTATATTAGACTATATATGGATAACAGGCTACATTAGACTATATATGGATAACAGGCTACATTAGACTATATATGGATAACAGGCTACATTAGACTATATATGGATAACAGGCTACACTAGACTATATATGGATAACAGGCTACATTAGACTATGTATGGATAACAGGCTACATTAGACTATGTATGGATAACAGGCTACATTAGACTATATATGGATAACAGGCTACATTAGACTATATATGGATAACAGGCTACATTAGACTATATATGGATAAGACTATATATGGCTACAGGCTAGACTATGTATGGATAACAGGCTACATTAGACTATGTATGGATAACAGGCTACATTAGACTATGTATGGATAAGGCTACACTAGACTATATATGGATAACAGGCTACATTAGACTATGTATGGATGGACAACAGGCTACATTAGACTATATATGGATAACAGGCTACATTAGACTATATATGGATACATTAGACTATATATGGATAACAGGCTACATTAGAATATATGGATAACAGGCTACATTAGACTATATATGGATAACAGGCTACATTAGAATATATATGCTTAACAGGCCATGTTAGACTATATATGGATAACAGGCTACATTAGACTATATATGGATAACAGGCTACATTAGAATATATATGGATAACAGGCTACACTAGAATATATATGATAACAGGCTACATTAGAATATATATGCTTAACAGGCCATGTTAGACTATATATGGATAACAGGCTACGTTAGACTATATATGGATAACAGGCTACATTAGAATATATATGGATAACAGGCTACACTAGACTATATATGGATAGCAGGCTACATTAGACTATGTATGGACAACAGACTACATTAGAATATGGCAAAAAGGCAAAAGTCCCACAAGTTTGATGATTGTTTCAGAAACATAACATAAATAAATATATATTTATCTACAATGCATTGAGAAAGTATTCAGACCTCCTTGTTACATTACAGCCTTATTCTAAAATAGATGAAATTAAAATGTACCACACTTCCCCATAATGACAAAACAAAAACAGGTTTTTAGAAAGTTTTGCAAATGTATTAAAACTAAAAAACAGAAATATCTTATTTAGCTTGTAGCGTCATACCGAAGAAGACTCGGCTGTAATCGCTGCCAAAGGTGCTTCGACAAAGTACTGATTAAAGGGTCTGAATACTTATGTAAATGTGATATTGTAGTTGTTTTGTATTTATACATTTGCAAAATTGTCAAAAAACCTTTTTTGCTTTATCATTATGGGATTTAGTGTGTTGATTGATGAGGAGAGAACTATTTCATCAATTTGAGAATAAGTTTGAAACATCACAACATGTGGAAAAAGTCAAGGGGTCTGAATACTTTCTGAATGCTCTGTAAAATATAACTGGAACTCAAGGTTTCCTACGTCAGAAATACAACATTTTTCAATGTAAAAAAAGATATTAAAAATGTTAAGGTCCCTTTCTAATTCATAACTGTTTCAAAGTCATAACTGACCCTAGATCAGAACTCCTACTCTACGTGTGAATAGAGTCGTCCTGTGGCTCAGTTGGTACAGCATGGTGCATGGGTTCCATTCCTGCTGGGACTTCCCATACGAAAAGTGTATTCAAACATGACTGTAATGACTGTGTGAATTTGGATAAAAGTGTCTACTAGATGGCATATATTATTTCATACTATTTTAAACTGGGTAGTTTTGGTCCTGGATGCTGATTGGCTGAAACAGCATTTCAGAAGTCCAAACTGTATATCAGACAATATACCACGGGTATGACGTAAAAAATACTTGTTGACTGTTCTATTTATGTTGTTAACCAGTTTAAAATAAGCCGTGGAACAGTATGTTGGTCATATACCACAAACCCCTGAAGTGCCTTGTTGTCATTATAAACTTAAGCAATAAGGCTCGAGGAGGTGTGGTATATGGCCAATATACTACCGCTAAGGGCTGTTCTTATGCACAATGCAACTCAGAGTGCTTGGATGCACCACAAACCCTGAGGTGCCTTTTACTGGTTACCAATGTACTTGGACCACTAAATACACATTTTAATACCCATGGTATACGGTCTGGTATACCACGCCTGTCAGCTAATCAGCATTCACAGCTCAAACCACCCAGTTTATAATGGTCAATATTCCACACCTCCACAGCCATTATATCACTTAGTTTAGATATACAGGTCCAGATACACAAGGTTATTGTCAAACTTCTTCTGTTCAGGTCTTCTTGGTTCCGGGTTTGTTGTGTTGGGGTCTTCTTGGTTCTGGGTTTGTTGTGTTGGGGTCTTCTTGGTTCCGGGTTTGTTGTGTTGGGGTCTTCTTGGTTCCGGGTTTGTTGTGTTGGGGTCTTCTTGGTTCCGGGTTTGTTGTGTTGGGGTGGTTCCGGGTCTTCTTGGTTCCTTCTTGGTTCCGGGTTTGTTGTGTTGTTTGTTGTGTTGGGGTCTTCTTGGTTCCGGGTTTGTTGTGTTGGGGTCTTCTTGGTTCCGGGTTTGTTGTGTTGGGGTCTTCTTGGTTCCGGGTTTGTTGTGTTGGGGTCTTCTTGGTTCCGGGTTTGTTGTGTTGGGGTCTTCTTGGTTCTGGGTTTGTTGTGTTGGGGTCTTCTTGGTTCTGGGTTTGTTGTGTTGGGGTCTTCTTGGTTCTGGGTTTGTTGACTGTACTGTAGAGAACAGAGGAGTCCTCCTCAGCTGCTTGTGCTGCTGCAGGTCTGAAGAGAGAAACAAAAATGAAACAAAGACAGCGTCCCAAATGGTGTCACCCTATAGGGCTCTGTCTAAAGTAGTGCACTAAATAGTAGTGCCACTAAATAGTAGTGCCATTTGGAACAGAAGAACAGTTCCTCAAAACCATCACTCCTCCCTCATTATAGACATGTCATAGTAACTGTCCTGAGATGTCCATTGTTGGGTTCATAGTTTGGGTTTATAGTGGTCTCAAAGGGTCAACTGTTTTGCTTATTGATGACATTTCCTACAATAAACAGCAGCATATGAATGACCTTAATGCAGAATAAGCTCACCAGGTGGCAGCACTGGGGAGGTTGAATTTCACAGCAGCATAGTGGACATCCTCATCCTCTTTCTGGGGTTGAGGCACTTGGACGGTGGAGTACAGAGGCACTTCCTGGTTTTTGGGACGAGAGAAGTGGACACTGGCGTAGTGAACATCATCCTGGTCGTATGTGGACTCTGTCTGTGCTGCTGTAGAGGTCATGGCCATGTTTGAGATGTTGTCATACACTGGACTAGAGTCTCCCTGATGGAGAGAGAGAACAGACAACATGAGGAGTGGAAATGTTCCACAAAGAATACAGTCATCACAGTCTTCTTCTGATTCCAACAGACTCACCTGTCCAACGTCTGCTGTGTCTCTTGTGTCGGTGGGTTTGGAGGCCTTCTTCCTGTTTTGCACATTAATTAATAAATACATTACTTCATAAATGAAGTTCACAACAAATCAGAGGGCTACATTTAAATAATGAACAACATGATAATATGCATTTTCACTCACCTGAACCACATGAGTCCAGAGAGACAGAGGATGAGAACCAGAACAACCACTATGATTCCTACAGCTGCAGTCAGAACTGAGGTTTGTTTCACTATAATAAAATATGGATGATATGAGTACATGGCATTATATAATTAACTAAAAATAAACTATAATACAGGACATTAATGCAATACGTGTTAAGGGATCTTATAACCCAATGTATAGTTATAACCTAAGGTGTAATAAGCCAAAACATAATGATTAAGATTAAATTGAAACATGTAGGTTTGTATTGAGATGTATTTTACCTACTACAATGATCAGAGCTGTAGAGCTCATAGATCCTCTTCCATTCTGGGCCTCACAGTAATATTCTCCTCTGTCCTCAGAGATGATGTTAGTGATGCTGTAACTCTGTCCTGATGCTTTTGCTGAGGCTACGTTCTTCTTGTACCAGGTGTATTTGTCCACAGGTGGGTTGGCATCACTGCTGCAGGTCAGAGTCACTGAACTGCCCTCCACTATTTCACCAGAGGGACTGACTGACACTGAGGTGTTCCTTGGAGCATCTAGTAAAGGAGAATATGTCAGAGGGTCAGGATTGTAGTAAACTGCCTCAAATGACATCATGTCTAAAATAAATCATATCTAAAGTCAGAGAACTATCTAAAACTATCACTCACTTATCTAAAACTATCACTTACTAAAACTCTCACTCACTTATCTAAAACTATCACTCACTTATCTAAAACTATCACTCACTAAAACTCTCACTTACTAAAACTATCACTCACTTATCTAAAACTCTCACTTACTAAAACTATCACTCATCTAAAACTATCACTTACTAATCTAAAACTATCACTTACTAAAACTACCACTTACTAAAACTACCACTCACTTATCTAAGACTATCACTTACTAAAACTATCACTCACTTATCTAAAACTCACTTACTAAAACTATCACTTACTTATCTAAGACTATCACTTACTAAAACTACCACTTACTAAAACTACCACTCACTTATCTAAGACTATCACTTACTAAAACTATCACTCACTTATCTAAAACTATCACTTACTAAAACTATCACTTACTTATCTAAGACTATCACTCACTTATCTAAGACTATCACTTACTAAAACTATCACTCACTTACTAAAACTATCACTCACTTACTAAAACTATCACTTACTTATCTAAGACTATCACTTACTTATCTAAGACTATCACTTACTTATCTAAGACTATCACTTACTTATCTAAGACTATCACTTACTTATCTAAAACTATCACTTACTTATCTAAGACTATGACTTACTAAAACTATCACTTACTAATCTAAAACTACCACTTACTAATCTAAAACTACCACTTACTAATCTAAAACTACCACTTACTAAAACTACCACTTACTAAAACTATCACTTACTAAAACTACCACTTACTAAAACTACCACTTACTAAAACTACCACTTACTAAAACTACCACTTACTAAAACTACCACTTACTAAAACTACCACTTACTAAAACTACCACTCACTTATCTAAGACTATCACTTACTAAAACTCTCACTCACTTATCTAAAACTCTCACTCACTTACTAAAACTATCACTTACTTATCTAAGACTATCACTTACTAAAACTATCACTCACTTATCTAAAACTCACTTACTAAAACTATCACTTACTAAAACTATCACTCACTTATCTAAAACTATCACTTACTAAAACTATCACTCACTTATCTAAAACTATCACTTACTAAAACTATCACTTACTTATCTAAGACTACCACTTACTAAAACTATCACTTACTTATCTAAGACTATCACTTACTAAAACTATCACTTACTAAAACTATCACTTACTAATCTAAGACTATCACTTACTTATCTAAGACTATCACTTACTAAAACTCTCACTCACTTACTAAAACTATCACTCACTTACTAAAACTATCACTTACTTATCTAAGACTATCACTTACTTATCTAAGACTATCACTTACTAAAACTATCACTTACTAATCTAAAACTATCACTTACTAATCTAAAACTATCACTTACTAATCTAAAACTATCACTTACTAATCTAAAACTATCACTTACTAATCTAAAACTACCACTTACTAATCTAAAACTACCACTTACTAATCTAAAACTACCACTTACTAATCTAAAACTACCACTTACTAAAACTACCACTTACTAAAACTACCACTTACTAAAACTACCACTTACTAAAACTACCACTTACTAAAACTACCACTTACTAAAACTACCACTTACTAAAACTACCACTCACTTATCTAAGACTATCACTTACTAAAACTCTCACTCACTTATCTAAAACTCTCACTCACTTACTAAAACTATCACTTACTTATCTAAAACTATCACTTACTAAAACTATCACTCACTTATCTAAAACTATCACTTACTAAAACTATCACTTACTAAAACTATCACTCACTTATCTAAAACTATCACTCACTTATCTAAAACTATCACTCAATTATCTAAAACTATCACTCACTTATCTAAAACTATCACTCACTTATCTAAAACTATCACTTACACAAAACATGAACAATAATACATTTGTTGACACTTTAGGACTTCAGTCTACTAAACTATTCTTCAAGTGTCTGATGTACTGAACATTCTAACTATAGACATGCAAACATCTATGACATTGTCTGTCATTTCTATGTAATGATGAATATGTATAGATAAAACAGTAATTATATTCTCATTGATATAACGTTTTTGATGCTTTCTAAGTAGAATAGTATTTTAATTCATACTTACACACTGCAGGAGAGTGGAGGTCCTCATGGTGTTCTACAGCACAGGAGTAACTGTCCACAGAATAACCCAACACTACTAGGGTATTACTAGAGTATTGTTGGGAAGTGGACTCATCTAGACGTTGTCCGTTCTTGTACCAGATGTAGGTGGGGTTGTCAGTCAGAGTACAGGTGGTGATACAGGTCAGTGTCTTCTGTCCCTCTGCAGCAGGAGTCACCTTCACCTGCAGACCTGAAACAATATGTATAAAACCACATACACCTCTGTGTTAACAGGATGGTTCATATATTTATCCTGTAATTCATTATGATTTACAGTTGTATCATACAGTGTAGTATTACCTGTGACAGACAGAGTTGTTCCTGGGAAACTATGACCCCATTCAAAGTTGTCTGTTTTAAAAGTGAAGCGATACTCAGCTGAGTCCTCCTCTCTCAGATCTGAGATTCTCAGGATGCAGGGATCTTTATACATCTCTTTGTCAGGGTACTTCACACGACCTGCATACCCTGGGTCAGTGGTTAGGTCTTCAGGGGTCGACTTATCACTTCTAAACCAGAATGATGATGTGGTGGAATAATAACCAACAGTACAGGATATGTCCACTGTTGACCCCTTCAAGACACAGATTCTCCTCTTGGTGTAAGTCACTCTGTTGCAGTTCTGACCCTGGACACCTGAAACACAGTGACATAACAAGAGGTCAACTAGATTGTATTCTCAGTTATTTCTAGAAATGCTAACAGTTCTCAAGTTCTCAAAGTGAAACCAACACACACAGAGGTTAAACAGTATTGTTAATAAAGAAACACTCACACACTGCAGGAGAGTGGAGATCCTCATGGCCTTTTACAGCACAGGAGTAACTCTCTTCATAGTTACTGGAGACTGGGTCTTTGTACTGGGGGGAGGTGCTCTCATCTAGAT
The DNA here is from genome assembly GCF_021184085.1 of Oncorhynchus gorbuscha. NCBI lineage: Eukaryota > Metazoa > Chordata > Actinopteri > Salmoniformes > Salmonidae > Oncorhynchus > Oncorhynchus gorbuscha. Next base: position 133,250 of record NW_025746157.1, read on the forward strand.
GTTGTCCGTTCTTGTACCAGATGTAGGTGGGGTTGTCAGTCAGAGTACAGGTGGTGCTACAGGTCAGTGTCTTCAACTCTGATCTCCATTTAGGAGTCACCTCCACCTGGGAACCTGAATTAAAGGAGAGCAAAAAAAAAGAGTCAATGGTTCAGAATTGGTTTGAGTTAATTATTAACATCATGACTCTTCAAAACGTTATAATGTGCTGTGTTACCTGTGACAGTCAGAGTTGTTCCAGGGAAGCTGTACCCCCATCTTGCCTTATCAGTCGTAAATCTGAACTTGTACTCAGTTGAGTCACTTTCTCTCAGGTCTGTGATTCTCAGGTTGGAGTCCTTTTCTGTTTGTCGATGGTATTCCACACGACCTGCATACTCTGGGTCCTGGATTAGATCTGTAGTAACTCCAGTCTCCCATTTGTTGAACCAGGACACTTCTGTAACATCATGCCAACTGGGATGTGTGTAAAAGCACGATATGTCCACTGTTGACCCTTTCAAAGCACAGATACTCTGATGGGTGTAAGTCACATTCATACAGCTCTCACCCACAACACCTGAAACAAAATGTAACTGATCAATTCCTGAAACCATAATGAGACTCAATGTTATAGATGTATTGGACAGGTTCATTTTGAATAATAAACAATATGTATATTGACATAGATCTATAAAACTGTTTATTATTCCAATGTATATAGTTAAGAATATTGATAGAGAAAGTCATACAACTCTGATTGGTTCTAAATGACACTACATAAAATAGTAGTTTCATTCACACTCACACACTGCAGGAGAGTGGTGATCCTCATGGCCTTTTACAGCACAGGAGTAACTGTCTGAATAATAACTATTGACAGAGTATTGATGGGAAGTGGGCTCATCTAGACGTTGTCCGTTCTTGTACCAGATGTAGGTGGGGTTGTCAGTCAGAGTACAGGTGGTGCTACAGGTCAGTGTCTTCTGTCCCTCTGCAGCAGGAGTCACCTTCACCTGCAGACCTGAAACAATATGTATAAAACCACATACACCTCTGTGTTAACAGGATGGTTCATATATTTATCCTGTAATTCATTATGATTTACAGTTGTATCATACAGTGTAGTATTACCTGTGACAGACAGAGTTGTTCCTGGGAAACTATGACCCCATTCAAAGTTGTCTGTTTTAAAAGTGAAGCGATACTCAGCTGAGTCCTCCTCTCTCAGATCTGTGATTCTCAGGGTGAAGGGACCACTGTATGTTCCAGTGTATTCCACACGACCTGCATACCCTGGGTCAGTGGTTAGGTCTTCAAGTGTCGACTTATCACTTCTAAACCAGAATGATGATGTGGTGGAATAATGACCAACATAAGTACAGGATATGTCCACTGTTGACCCCTTCAAGACACAGATTCTCCTCTTGGTGTAAGTCACTCTGCTGCAGCTCTGACCCTGAACACCTGAAACACAGTGACATAACAAGAGGTCAACAGGATTATATTCTCAGTTCTTTCTAGTAATGCTCAAAGTTCTCAAGTTCTCATAGTGAAACCAACACACACAAAGAAATACATTGTATACAGTTTTACAGTGATGTATTAGGGATCTATCTAGTTTTTGTTTTGGGGAGGATTGTGTGTTTTTTTACATTCAGCCCAGGATTTCCACATCCGGCTTCTTCACCTGTGGGATCATCTGAGAACAGCCACCCAGACAGCTGATGAAACTGAGGAGTAATTCTGTCTGTGATAAAGCCCTTTTGTTGGGAAAACCTCAGTCTGATTGGCTGGGCCTGGTTCCCCAGTGGTTGGGCCTATGCCCTCCCAAGCACACCCATGGTTGTGACCCTGCCCAGTCATGTGAAATCCATAGACTAGGACCTAATGAATATACAGTATTTCATCTGACTGATTACCTTATGTAACAGTATAACTGTAGACCGTCCCCTCGCCCATACCCGGGCGCGAACCAGAGACCCTCTGCCCACATCAACAACTGTCACCCACGAAGCATCGTTACCCATCGCTCCGCAAAAGCCGCTGCCCTTGCAGAGCAAGGGGAACTACTACCTCAAGGTCTCAGAGCAAGTGACATCACCGATTGAAACGCTATTTAGCGCGCACCACCGCTAACTAAGCTAGCCGTTTCACATCCGTTACACTTATATGAACTGTAACTCAGTAAAATGGTTGAAATTGTTGCACGTTGAGTTTATATTTTTGTTCAGCATAATTTTATATGCATTTATGTAAAACATAGGGACCACAATGGCTATAAGTCCCCAAATTTATTGTGCAATCCTTTAAAACAACAATCCTGTTCACTTAAAATAATATTGTTTATATATGTATTCTTTTAACAGACAAATAAAATCAATCAGTCAATCAATCCAAACTGAGCAGCAGCCATTTGATGAACGGAAAGAGACATTTGTTACAAAACACCAACAAGTTGAATGACATTCAGAGATTGTCCAGCCTTCAATACTGGGTAAGACTACAAGGTAGGGAGGGATGTATTCTCTGTTTGTCCAGCCTTCAATACTGGGTAAGACTACAAGGTAGGGAGGGATGTATTCTCTGTTTGTCCAGCCTTCCATACTGGGTAAGACTACAAGGTAGGGAGGGATGTATTCAACTACAAGGTAGGGAGGGATGTATTCTCTGTTTGTCCATTCCATACTGGGTAAGACTACAAGGTAGGGAGGGATGTATTCTCTGTTTGTCCAGCCTTCAATACTGGGTAAGACTACTCCAGTGTTTGTCTCTGTTTGTCCAGTCTTCAATACTGGGTAAGACTACAAGGTAGGGAGGGATGTATTCTCTGTTTGTCCAGTCTTCAATACTGGGTAAGACTACAAGGTAGGGAGGGATGTATTCTCTGTTTGTCCAGTCTTCAATACTGGGTAAGACTACAAGGTAGGGAGGGATGTATTCTCTGTTTGTCCAGTCTTCAATACTGGGTAAGACTACAAGGTAGGGAGGGATGTATTCTCTGTTTGTCCAGTCTTCAATACTGGGTAAGACTACAAGGTAGGGAGGGATTTAGGGAGGGATGTATTCTCTGTTTGTCCAGCCTTCAATACTGGGTAAGACTACAAGGTGGATAAGACTGGATAAGACTACAAGGTAGGGAGGGATGTGTTCTCTGTTTGTCCAGATTTACATTGTCTATTTATTGTGGTGTTGAAAACACAAACCATGACATTGAAGTGCCTGAAGTCAGTTTGCTTTGTTTATTGGTTGTCTGCTGCAGTGGAACAGAAACCTGTTGGTGGAAAATGTGTTGCATATATTTTGTATATGATGGCAGTGTAATAGAACAGGCAGGGTGAGCTTGTCTGTGGTGGTTGGGAACCCTCAAACTTCTGGCCCGTAGCCCTGCGTGGCATCGATCAGGCCACAAAAGCAGGCTGGAGTGGCAAAGTCGGTATTCACTTTTATAAATGCAGGTCTCTACAGATATTCTTATTTGTGGTCGTAAACATTATTTTGAGTTAATTCTATGAGGCGGAGGGTGTTCAATTTATTTTACAGTACAAGGGGGGGGGGTCATGTGAAAATATTTTAAACTTTGAAGACCAGTCCTGTCCCGTCCCACAGTAAATTTTAATCTGTCCCTTAATAAATAAACACTCACAAACTGCAGGAGAGTGGAGATCCTCATGGCCTTTTACAGCACAGGAGTAACTGTCTCCATAATTACTGGAGACTGGGTCTTTGTACTGGGGGGAGGTGCTCTCATCTAGATGTTGTCCGTTCTTGTACCAGATGTAGGTGGGGTTGTCAGTCAGAGTACAGGTGGTGCTACAGGTCAGTGTCTTCTGTCCCTCTGCAGCAGGAGTCACCTTCACCTGCAGACCTGAAACAATATGTATAAAACCACATACACCTCTGTGTTAACAGGATGGTTCATATATTTATCCTGTAATTCATTATGATTTACAGTTGTATCATACAGTGTAGTATTACCTGTGACAGACAGAGTTGTTCCTGGGAAACTATGACCCCAGTCAAAGTTGTCTGCTTTAAAAGTGAAGCGATACCCAGCTGAGTCCTCCTCTCTCAGATCTGTGATTCTCAGGGTGAAGGGAACTCCGTATGTTCCAGTGTATTCCACACGACCTGCATACCCTGGGTCAGTGGTTAGGTCTTCAGGGGTCGACTTATCACTTCTAAACCAGAATGATGATGTGGTGGAATAATAACCAACATAAGTACAGGATATGTCCACTGTTGACCCCTTCAAGACACAGATTCTCCTCTTGGTGTAATTCACTCTGTTGCAGCTCTGACCCTGAACACCTGAAACACAGTGACATAACAAGAGGTCAACTAGATTGAATTCTCAGTTCTATCTAGAAATGCTAAGAGTTCTCATATTATAAAATGAAACCAACACTGATATACATTGTATACAGTTTTACAGTGATGTATTAGGGATCTATTTAGTTTTTGTTTTGGGGAGGATTGTGTGTTTTTTTACATTCAGCCCAGGATTTCCACATTCGGCTGTAAGGGTTTTCTTCTGGTGAAAGAGAGGCGGACCAAAATGCAGCGTGGTGGTTATTCATGTTTTTAATAAAGACGACTATACATGAACAAACTATACAAAACAAGAAAAGTGAAAACCTAAACAGTCCTATCTGGTGCAAACACAGAGACAGGAACAATCACCCACAAAACCCAACACAAAACAGGCTACCTAACTATGGTTCCCAATCAGAGACAATGACTAACACCTGCCTCTGATTGAGAACCATATCAGGCCAAAAATAGAAATAGACAAACCAGACACACAACATAGAATGCCCACCCAGCTCACGTCCTGACCAACACTAAAACACAGACGAACGATGGACAGAACGTGACAGAAGCCCCCAACCCCCCAAGGTGTGGACTCCGAACGCACAACCTAAACCTATAGGGGAGGGTCTGGGTGGGCATCTGTCCGCGGTGGCGGCTCTGGCGCTGGACCCCACTCCATAATTGTCATAGTCCACCTCCTTAGTGTCCCTTGAGTAGCGACCCTCGCCGCTAACCTTGGCCTAGGAAACCTAACAACGGGCCCCACTGGACTGAGTTAGCTCAGGACTGAGGGGAAGCTCGGGACCGAGGGGAAGCTCGGGACCGAGGGGAAGCTCGGGACCGAGGGGAAGCTCGGGACCGAGGGGAAGCTCGGGAAGGGGAAGCTCAGGAGTGAGAAGTGAGAGGAAGCTCAGGAGTGAGAAGTGAGAGGAAGCTCAGGAGTGAGAAGTGAGAGGAAGCTCAGGAGTGAGAGGAAGCTCAGGAGTGAGAGGAAGCTCAGAGGAAGCTCAGGCAGGTTGATGGATCTACCAGATCCTGGCTGACTAGCGGATTTGGCAGATCCTGGCTGACTGGCACTTCTGGCGGATCCTGGCTGAATTGCGGATCTAACTGATCCTGGCAGACTGGCGGATCCTGGCCGACTGGCAGATCTTGGCCGACTGGCAGATCCTGGCCGACAGGCAGATCCTGGCCGACAAGCAGATCCTGGCAGATCCTGGCTGACTTGCACTTCTGGCTGATCCTGGCTGACTGGTGGATCCTGGCAGACTGGCGGATCCTGGCTGAATGGCGGATCTAACTGATCCTGGCTGACTGGCGGATCCTCGCTGACAAGCGGATTTGGCAGATCCTGGCTGACTGGCACTTCTGGCGGATCCTGGCAGACTGGCGGATCCTGGCTGAGTGGCGGATCTAACTGATCCTGGCTGACTGGCAGATCCTGGCCGACTGGCAGATCCTGGCCGACTGGCAGATCTAGCGGATCCTGGCTGACTGGCGGATCCTGGCAGATCCTGGCTGACTGGCGGATCCTGGCAGACTGGCGGATCCTGGCAGACTGGCGGATCCTGGCAGACTGGCGGATCCTGGCAGACTGGCGGATCTAACTGATCCTGGCAGACTGGCGGATCCTGGCCGACTGGCAGATCCTGGCCGACTGGCAGATCCTGGCCGACTGGCAGATCTGGCAGATCCTGGCTGACGGGTGTATCCTGGCAGACTGGCGGATCCTGGCTGAATGGCGGATCTAACTGATCCTGGCAGACTGGCAGATCCTGGCCGACTGGCAGATCCTGGCCGACTGGCAGATCTGGGGGATCCTGACCGACTGGCGGATCCTGGCCGACTGGCGGATCCTGGCCGACTGGCGGATCCTGGCCGACTGGCAGATCCTGGCCGACTGGCAGATCCTGGCTGACTGGCAGTTCTGACGGATCCTGGCAGACTGGCGGATCCTGGCTGACTGGCGGATCCTGGCCGACTGGCAGTTCTGGCGGATCCTGGCCGACTGGCAGTTCTGGCGGATCCTGGCCGACTGGCAGTTCTGGCGGATCCTGGCCGACTGGTAGTTCTGGCGGATCCTGGCCGACTGGTAGTTCTGGCGGATCCTGGCCGACTGGTAGTTCTGGCGGATCCTGGCCGACTGGCAGTTCTGGCGGTTCCTGGCCGACTGGCAGTTCTGGCAGATCCTGGCAGACTGGCGGCAAAGGCGGCGCTGGGCAGACTGGCGGCAAAGGCGGCGCTGGGCAGACTGGCGGCAAAGGCGGCGCTGGGCAGACTGGCGGCAAAGGCGGCGCTGGGCAGACTGGCGGCAAAGGCGGCGCTGGGCAGACTGGCGGCTAAGGCGGCGCTGGGCAGACTGGCGGCAAAGGCGGCGCTGGGCAGACTGGCAGCTCAGACGGCGCTGGGCAGACTGGCAGCTCAGACGGCGCTGGGCAGACTGGTAGCTCAGACGGCGCTGGGCAGACTGGCAGCTCAGACGGCGCTGGGCAGACTGGCAGCTCAGACGGCGCTGGGCAGACTGGCAGCTCAGACGGCGCTGGGCAGACTGGCAGCTCAGACGGCGCTGGGCAGACTGGTAGCTCAGACGGCGCTGGGCAGACTGGTAGCTCAGACGGCGCTGGGCAGACTGGTAGCTCAGACGGCGCTGGGCAGACTGGTAGCTCAGACGGCGCTGGGCAGACTGGTAGCTCAGACGGCGCTGGGCAGACTGGTAGCTCAGACGGCGCTGGGCAGACGGGTAGCTCAGACGGCGCTGGGCAGACGGGTAGCTCAGACGGCGCTGGGCAGACGGGTAGCTCAGACGGCGCTGGGCAGACGGGTAGCTCAGACGGCGCTGGGCAGACGGGTAGCTCAGACGGCGCTGGGCAGACGGGTAGCTCAGACGGCGCTGGGCAGACGGGTAGCTCAGACGGCGCTGGGCAGACGGGTAGCTCAGACGGCGCTGGGCAGACGGGTAGCTCAGACGGCGCTGGGCAGACGGGTAGCTCAGACGGCGCTGGGCAGACGGGTAGCTCAGACGGCGCTGGGCAGACGGGTAGCTCAGACGGCGCTGGGCAGACGGGTAGCTCAGACGGCGCTGGGCAGACGGGTAGCTCAGACGGCGCTGGGCAGACGGGTAGCTCAGACGGCGCTGGGCAGACGGGTAGCTCAGACGGCGCTGGGCAGACTGGTAGCTCAGACGGCGCTGGGCAGACTGGTAGCTCAGACGGCGCTGGGCAGACTGGTAGCTCAGACGGCGCTGGGCAGACTGGTAGCTCAGACGGCGCTGGGCAGACTGGTAGCTCAGACGGCGCTGGGCAGACGGGTAGCTCAGACGGCGCTGGGCAGACTGGTAGCTCAGACGGCGCTGGGCAGACTGGTAGCTCAGACGGCGCTGGGCAGACTGGTAGCTCAGACGGCGCTGGGCAGACTGGTAGCTCAGACGGCGCTGGGCAGACTGGTAGCTCAGACGGCGCTGGGCAGACGGGTAGCTCAGACGGCATGAGGGGCGGTAGCTCTGACAGCACTGGACAGGTGAGAGACTCTGGCTGCGCTGGAGAGGAGGAAGGCTCCGGCAGCGCTGGACAGGCGGGACGCACTGTAGGCCTGATGCGTGGTGCTGGCACTGGTATGCCGTGAATACTATGCCAAACCAACAGCTTTCTTTCTACTCTGTCCAATACATCCTCCACACTCTCAGACTCAGCACTCTGCTTCGGCGACAGCTCCAATTCCATCCATGGCTCCTTACGGTAAACAGGGGTAGTTGGCTCAGGTCTGACTCCTGACTCTGCCACACTCTCCCTGTGGCCTCCCCCAAGAAATTTTTGGGGGTGCCTTTCGGGCTTCCAGCCGCTCTGCCGTGCTGGCTCCTCATAATGCCGCCGCTCTGCTTTCGCTGCCTCCAGCTCTGCTTTGGGGCGGCAATATTCCCCTGGCTCTGTCCAGGGTCCTTTTCCGTCAAGGATCTCCTCCCAAGTCCATTTATCCAAATAGTGCAGCCTCTCCCACTGCTGCTGCTGCCTCTGTTGCTTCTCCTGCTGCTGCTGCTGTTGCTCCTGCTGCACCTGTCGCTTCTCCTGCTGCTGCTGTTGCTGCTGCCTCTGTTTACCACACCGCTTGGTCCTTGGTTGGTGGGTGATTCTGTAACGGTTTTCTTCTGGGGAAAGAGAGGCGGACCAAAATGCAGCGTGGTGGTTATTCATGTTTTTAATAAAGACGGCTATACATGAACAAACTATACAAAACAAGAAAAGTGAAAACCTAACCAGTCCTATCTGGTGCAAACACAGAGACAGGAACAATCACCCACAAAACCCAACACAAAACAGGCTACCTAAATATGGTTCCCAATCAGAGACAATGACTAACACCTGCCTCTGATTGAGAACCATATCAGGCCAAACATAGAAATAGACAAACCAGACACACAACATAGAATGCCCACCCAGCTCACGTCCTGACCAACACTAAAACAAGGAAAACACAGACGAACGATGGACAGAACGTGACACCGGCTTCTTCACCTGTGGGATCATCTGAGAACAGACACCCAGACAGCTGATGAAACAGGAGTAATTCTGTCTGTGATAAAGCCTTTTTGTTGGGAAAACCTCAGTCTGATTGGCTGGGTCTGGTTCCCCAGTGGATGGGCCTATGCCCTCCCAAGTCCACCCATGGTTGTGACCCTGCCCAGTCATGTGAAATCCATAGATTAGGACATAATGAATATACAGTATTTCAACTGACTGATTACCTTATATGAACTGTAACTCAGTAAAATGGTTGAAATTGTTGCACGTTGAGTTTATATTTTTGTTCAGCATAATTTTATATGTATTTATGTAAAACATAGGGACCACAATGGATATAAGTCCCCAACTTTATTGTGCAATCCTTTAAAACAACAATCCTGTTCACTTAAAATAATATTGTTTATATATATATTTTTTTTAACAGACAAATAAAATCAATCAGTCAATCAATCCAAACTGAGCAGCAGCCATTTGATGAACGGAAAGAGACATTAGTTACAAAACACCAACAAGTTGAATGACATTCAGAGATTGTCCAGCCTTCAATACTGGGTAAGACTACAAGGTAGGGAGGGATGTATTCTCTGTTTGTCCAGCCTTCAATACTGGGTAAGACTACAAGGTAGGGAGGGATGTATTCTCTGTTTGTCCAGCCTTCAATACTGGGTAACACTACAAGGGAGGGAGGGACGTGTTCTCTGTTTGTCCAGCCTTCAATACTGGGTAAGACTACAAGGTAGGGAGGGATGTGTTCTCTGTTTGTCCAGATTTACATTGTCTATTTATTGTGGTGTTGAAAACACAAACCATGACATTGAAGTGCCTGAAGTCAGTTTGCTTTGTTTATTGGTTGTCTGCTGCATTGGAACAGAAACCTGTTGGTGGAAAATGTGTTGCATATATTTTGTATATGATGGCAGTGTAATAGAACAGGCAGGGTGAGCTTGTCTGTGGTGGTTGGGAACCCTCAAACTTCTGGCCCGTAGCCCTGCGTGGCATCGATCAGGCCACAAAAGCAGGCTGGAGTGGCAAAGTCGGAATTCACGTTTATAAATGCAGGTCGCTACAATTATTCTTATTTGTGGTCATGTGAAAATATTTTAAACTTTGAAGACCAGTCCTGTCCCGTCCCCCAGTCAATTTCAATCTGTCCCTTAATAAATAAACACTCACAAACTGCAGGAGAGTGGAGATCCTCATGGCCTTTTACAGCACAGGAGTAACTGTCTACATAGTCATTGGAGACTGAGTATTTGTATTGGGTGGAGGTGCTCTCATCTAGATGTTGTCCGTTCTTGTACCAGATGTAGGTGGGGTTGTCAGTCAGAGTACAGGTGGTGCTACAGGTCAGTGTCTTCTGTCCCTCTGCAGCAGGAGTCACCTTCACCTGCAGACCTGAAACAATATGTATAAAACCACATACACCTCTGTGTTAACAGGATGGTTCATATATTTTCTCTTGTAATTCATTATGATTTACAGTTGTATCATACAGTGTAGTATTACCTGTGACAGACAGAGTTGTTCCTGGGAAACTATGACCCCAGTCAAAGTTGTCTGTTTTAAAAGTGAAGCGATACTCAGCTGAGTCCTCCTCTCTCAGATCTGTGATTCTCAGGGTGAAGGGACCTCTGTATGTTCCAGTGTATTCCACACGACCTGCATACCCTGGGTCAGTGGTTAGGTCTTCAAGTGTCGACTTATCACTTCTAAACCAGAATGATGATGTGGTGGAATAATGACCAACATAAGTACAGGATATGTCCACTGTTGACCCCTTCAAGACACAGATTCTCCTCTTGGTGTAAGTCACTCTGCTGCAGCTCTGACCCTGAACACCTGAAACACAGTGACATAACAAGAGGTCAACTAGATTATATTCTCAGTTCTATCTAGTAATGCTCAAAGTTCTCAAGTTCTCATAGTGAAACCAACACACAGTATAATGTATTAAATGAACACTCACACACCGC
>NW_025746157.1:144532-158022 GCF_021184085.1 Oncorhynchus gorbuscha
ATTATCTTCATTACTTTATTAATATATTCATTCATCCATTCATTTACAAAACAGGAAGAAGGTCTCCAAAACCACCTCTGACACAAGACACACGACAGGCAATGGACAAGTGAGTCTGTTGAAACAGATGTAGGATTGTTTTTATTGCTTTGTGGGACATTTCCACTCTTCATGCTGTCTGTCACCAGGTCTATTTATATTGTCTGTTCTCTCTCTCCATCAGGGAGACTCTAGTCCAGTGTATGACAACATCTCAGGCATGGCCTTCACCCCTACTGCAGCACAGACAGTGGCCACCGTCGACCAGGATGATGTTCACTATGCCAGTGATGTTCACTCTCGCTTAAAAAAACAGGAAATGCCTCTGTACTCCACTGTCCATGTGCCTCAACCCCAGAAAGAGGATGAGGATGTCCAGTACGCTGCTGTGAATTTCAACCTCCCCAGTGCTGCCACCTGGTGAGTATATTCTGCCATTACAACAACATAGAGTCTATACTATGTAGAACATGTGAACACACAGACAGCATCAAGGCCATTCATATGCTGCTGCTTATTGGAGGAGAGGACAATGATGTCATTAAAATAACCAAAACAGTTGACCCCTAGTGACCCCTCATTGCTCCCTGATAACTCCATCACTATCTGAGGGTTGAAGGAGAAATCTTCATATCAAATGACATTTCATTGAACTCTATGGTGAACTCTATGGGAATACTATGGTGTGACAGTGAACATTTTGAAAAGTCGCAGTTGTAATGTATAAAATGTTCCAGGGCCATTCTTCAGACTAAATGGCATTTCCTGAAACTAAAAACTCAACAATTTACATCTCAAAACAGTTACAATGACATGTCTATAATGAAGGAGTGATGTGATAAGGGTTTTGAGTAACTGTTCTGCTTGCATTCCAAATGGCACCCTATTCCCTATTTAGTTCACTTCTGGTCTAAAGTAGTGCATGCAAAAAGGGAGTAGGGTGCCATTTGGGACTCATATTCAGTTTAACGTCTGTTTCTTTCTCCAGGTCCACAGTGGAACAAGCAGCAGAGGAGGATCCCTCTGTTCTCTACAGTACAGTCAATAAACCCAGAACCAAGAAGACCTGAACGCACCAAACCCAGAACCAAGAAGACCTGAACAGAACAAACCCAGAACCAGAGACCTGAAAACAACAATCCCAGAACCAAGAAGAACTGACAAACCCAGAACCAAGAACTCCCAGAACCAAGAAGACCTGACAAACCCAGAACCAAGAAGACCTTGTAAATCTGGACCCGTATATTCAAACTAGTGGTATAATTAAGCAATAAGGGCCAAGGGGGTGTGGTATATTGGCCTATATACTGTACCACGGCTAATGACTGTTCTTAAGCACGACACAACGCAGAGTTCCTGGTCTGATATACTGTATGTGAAATGAAATGCTTATTCAGCCAATCAGCATCCAGGACCTAAACTACCTGGTTTATAATAGTATCTAATAATATACAGTGCATTCAGAAAGTATTCAGACACCTTGAGTTTTTCCACATTTTGTTATGTTACAGCCTTATTCTAAAATTGAATAAATAGTTTTTTCCCTCATCAATCTACACACAATATCCCATAATGACAAAGCAAAAACAGGTATTTAGAAAGGTTTGCAAATGGTTTAAAAATACAAAATGGAAGTATCACATTACGTAAGTATACAGACCCTTTACTCAGTACTTTGTTAAAGCACCATTGGCAGCGAGTCTTTCTTGGGTATCATGCTACCAGCTTAAACATTTTTTAGTAAATGTGGTTGTCTGTTACCCAAATAAATGAAATTAGTTTCTATACACTTTATATAGAGTTTGCTTGATTTAAAAAAAATGGTTTAAAAGTTTTTATGACCGTTATAGCACCATTTTGCCTCAACATTCAGGACCTAGTTCTGCTTGATGCAATGTTTCTTATTACTTTTATCACAACATTACTAATGTGTGACGTGTAAACAAATCATGAAAATGCTGCTGTAATTCAGTGGCAACGCACCATATAGTTCACAATCCACTTTGTCCAGAGCAGCTGTGTGATGCACAAAATGCCAGTTTCTGGAAGTCACTTCACTTAATTGTCAGAGGTAACAGAGTTAACTTCTAGCTGGCTAGCTAGCTTTTGGTATCACTGAACAACGTCTGCTTCATGTAGCTAACAAGCCAACTGAGATAGCTAGTTCACTGAATTCATATGCCAGTCCAACGTCATCTCATAATAACACTGTCTTTACATGGTTGGTTTATTCTGTATACATTTCTTATTTTCAAATGTTATCTGACATTTTATTTTGTGTATTTTCATTTGTATCTTTATCTGCTGCCATCTTTTGTTTGAATCCTCCCCTGACTCCGCCCACTTCTTCCCCGAAGTAGACCTGACTCCGCCCACTTCTTCCCCGAAGTAGACCTGACTCCGCCCACTTCTTCCCCGAATTAGACCTGACTCCGCCCACTTCTTCCCCGAAGTAGACCTGGCTCCGCCCACTTCTTCCCCGGAGTAGACATGCCTCCGCCCACTTCTTCCCCGAAGTAGACCTGCCTCCGCCCACTTCTTCCCCTAAGTAGACCTGCCTCCGCCCACTTCTTCCCCGAAGTAGACCTGCCTCCGCCCACTTCTTCCCCTAAGTAGACCTGCCTCCGCCCACTTCTTCCCCGAAGTAGACCTAACTCTGCCCAATTCTACTCTGAAGCAGACCTGACTCCGCCCACTTCTTCCCCGAGGTAGACTTGACCCCGCCCACTTCTTCCCTGAAGTAGACCTGACTCCGCCCACGTCTTCCCCAAAGTAGACATGACTCCGCCCACTTCTTCCCCGAAGTAGACCTGACTCCGCCCACTTCTCCCCCGAAGTAGACCTGACTCCGCCCACTTCTTCCCCTAAGTAGACCTGACTCCGCCCACTTCTTCCCCTAAGTAGACCTGACTCCGCCCACTTCTTCCCCTAAGTCAGTAGACCTCCAGAGGACTCCGCCCACTTCTTCCCCTAAGTAGACCTGACTCCGCCCACTTGCTTCCCCTAAGTTAGACCTGACCCGCCCACTGTACTTCCTCCCCCAAGTAGACCTGACTCCGCCCACTTCTTCCCCTAAGTAGACCTGACTCCGCCCATTCCCCCTAAGTAGACCTGACTCCGCCCACTTCCTCCCCTAAGTAGACCTGACTCCGCCCACTTCTTCCCCTAAGTAGACCTGACTCCGCCCACTTCTTCCCCGAGCCTCCGTAGACTTCCCCTGACTCCAATGGAGTTCTTCCCCTCCCGGGAAGTAGACCTGACTCTTGCCCACTTCTTCCCCCTGAAGTAGACCTGACTCCGCCCACTTCTTCCCAGAAGGGGGAAAGTAGAAGCCCACTTCTTCCCTGCAAGTAGACCTGACTCCGCCCACAGAGCCAAGTGACTTCCCCTAAGTAGACCTGACTCCTGGGGGCCCGAAGTGAGGACCTGACTCCGCCCACTTCTTCCCCGAAGTAGACCTGACTCCGCCCACTTCTTCCCCTAAGTAGACCTGACTCCGCCCACTCCCCCCTAAGTAGACCTGACTCCGCCCACTTCTCCCCTAAGTAGACCTGACTCCGCCCACTTCTCCCCTAAGTAGACCTGACTCCGCCCACTTCTTCCCCTAAGTAGACCTGACTCCGCCCACTTCTTCCCCTAAGTAGACCTGACTCCGCCCACTTCTTCCCCTAAGTAGACCTGACTCCGCCCACGTCTTCCCCTAAGTAGACCTGACTCCGCCCACTTCTTCCCCGAAGTAGACCTTGTGAGCATCGTAGATTTGCATGTTTCGCTCTCTGATCGGATTGTCTGAAACCACTAGTTGAGTGCCAATCACAGAAAAAAACAACATTGATGAAAATACATTTTGAGAAAATGTGAATCCCTCGTCAGTTTCCCTGACTCATGGCAAAGACATAGAATGTGTAAAGGGCAAAGATTTCAGCTTCGACTGTTCCACTGATATGGATTCAGCTAACAAATATTCACACCAGTCTCATACTTTTAAATCCATGACGGGAAGAGTGAACTTGCACACTTGGGAAAGGGTTGGGAATCGGGACCTCAGTCTCAGGCACCTTATTACCAGTTTGATATTTTGTTATTGATCCAAGTGGATGAGGACATGATTGGGACATATGAAGAGAGAGTGGAGGCTGCAGTAATGTTGAGATGCCAATAGGGGGAGCTCTAGTCTCGAACACTGGAACCTTCAGTAGCACTGTGATGGAGATGAAGAGGAGTGATGGGTCACATCTTGTGAGGAAACACATTAAGAAACCATATAGAACAGTCAACACTTTGTTGTGGATCTGTATTTAAAGAAAATACTATGTTGAAAATGGGCTGCATTTAGCCCCATTAAAACATGTAGGCCCACTCCTCAAATGAAGAAATGTAAATAGCTATGCAGTCTTTAGCAGTACATCCAGTACATCCCTTTCTGACATGCTGTTGATGCATGTGATTGTCTTAAATCCCTGACTAGGCTACTTCCACAATGTGTCAGTCACTAAAATCACACTTCTTGTTTCTATGCACAGCTACGACGGTAAGTTGACTCACTGTATCATTTTACATTTACTTAAATTTTTGACACTGTCTCGCCCTGACCTTAGTATTCTTTGTTTTCTTTATTGTTTCGGTTAGGTCAGGGTGTGACATGGGTGATGTATGTGTTTTTGTACTGTCTAGGGGTTTTGTAGGTTTATGGGGTTGTTTACTATCAAGGTGTTCATGTATGTCTATGGTTGCCTAGATTGGTTCTCAATTAGAGGCAGCTGTTTATCGTTGTCTCTGATTGGGAACCATATTTAGGCAGCCATCTTCTTTGGGTATTTCGTGGGTTATCATCTATGTCATGGTGCATGTTAGCACTCAGTTTCTTTAGCGGTCGTCTTGTTAGTTTGTTCAGTGTACTATGTGTTTTTCTTTTGTCCATTCATTAAAGTATGCATTCACACCACGCTGCGCTTTGGTCTCCTCAATACGACGATCGTGACAGACACTTTGTGAATATGGACCCTGGACTGTTTTTAATGTATCAGGTGGAGTTATTCACTAGCTATAGAGTGAGTCGTTGTTTATGTTTCTAAGACTGCAGGGTGGGAGATGCAACATTGTCCTTGAGAACAGCAGGAAGTGTGTTGGGGGTCTTTGTCTGGTCTGTAGCAGGTATGGTCTCATTCATAATGTTTTAGTAATGTTTTCTTAATGTTATTCTGTGTATTCAGTTACATCGTCTGTTAGGGGCTTCTTCTTTTCTGGAATACTTGTCTTTCACACCTCACTGAGTAACACTTAGGTCCTTTCTGTGGTTTCCATTCACACTCAGCAAGTAGAGTACGGCAACAAAGTGTGGACAAATACTTTTAGTGTGAGGAAATGGGTCTAATGTATAATCACTATAATGTGTGATTGTGTTTCAGTGTTACTGGGTCAGGATGGCTGAGTGTGAAGTACATCACTCAGAGTATCTGTGTCTTGAAGGGGTCAACAGTGGATCTGTCCTGCTCTTACACATATCCCAGTGGTACAGTCACAACAACCTTCTGTTTCACTAGAAATGATGCTGAGGAGAATCCTGTTAGTCTGAGTGATGAACCAGACTACACAGGTCATGTGACATACTGTAGCAACAAGAAGAATGGCCACACCCTGACAATCAGATCTGAGAGAGAGAGACTCAGCTATGTACAAGTTCAGATTTATAACAGATCAGACCGTAAGGAAATATAGTGGTGATCCTGGAGTCACTCTGACTGTCACAGGTACAGTTAAATTCTATATAGTTAAACTGATGAATTCCATTTAGTACAGGAAAATTGTCTTGGTTTGTATTTATGTCTGTAAAACATAGGATTTCTTCCATCTGTGAATTAGAGTGAATACTAAGTGATAAAGGGATTTACAGTGATATAGTTTCTTAGTCACTTTATTTGGATAGTCTGGATAGATGCTCTACAGTGGTCATGATATCAACACACTTCCTGTTGATAAGTTACTGCTTTTTCTTTACTCTTTCTACTATTTTCCCTGTACCTTGACACAGCTCTCTCTCCACAGAGTGTCCATCCTGACCCTAACTGGGACACACACACCACTGAAAATGAGGATCAGACACTCTGGCTGTAAGTATGTTATAACATATTCATTAATGTGTTTATTTTGTATATAGTATTTGTGTTTGTTTGTGTGAGTGGGTAAGTGGGTGAGTGAGAGAAAGACAGACACAGAGGAGAGAGATGAACACAGAAAGTAGAAGTGAGAGAGAATACTATAGAGCAGTGTGTAAAGTGCTCATACTGTGTTTCCTTTGTCGCTGTCTCTCTCTCTGAGTGTGAAAATCTCCCACAGTGACACGTTCACATCTCTTCAGAGAGACGCTCAGCACTCCGTGTATCAGACCATCCAGGGAAGAGAACCACCACGGAACCTGGAGGGAAGAGAACCACCACAGAACCTGGAGGGAAGAGAACCACCACAGAACCTAGAGGGAAGAGAACCACCACAGAACCTGGAGGGAAGAGAACCACCACAGAACCTAGAGGGAAGAGAACCACCACAGAACCTGGAGGGAAGAGAACCACCACGGAACCTGGAGGGAAGAGAACCACCACAGAACCTGGAGCGAAGAGAACCACCACAGAACCTGGAGCGAAGAGAACCACCACAGAACCTGGACTGAAGAGAACCACCACAGAACCTGGACTGAAGAACTATGGCCCCAAATCAAAGCCAGTCCTTACACCTCTATTCTCTTGCTAATATATTGTTATAATATCTTGAAGTTTCACCCAAATGACAAAATGACACATTGGTTTCCCATCCCTTTTATCAGTCTATGAACATGGTGTGACATCAGTCCCTGCTTTGGTTTAGTTTCTCCTGACACTGTTTCCACTTGCTAACGTTTTAGCATTCGTGGCACAAATCCCATTCAAGTAATGTGACTGTTAAGAGGCATTTCTCGCACATAATTTTTAAATCAATCAAAATATATTTTTTAAATGCGTTGTGAAGCTCAACAAAGTCACTTCCAGATGATTTGAACATGATGAGAGAATGTTAATATGTGAAATATTAACATCGGTCCCATGACTTGAATGGGATTTTTGTTACAAATGCTATAATGTTATGTACATGTGGGAGTGTTCGACTTTGCACCCGACTTTATAGGCAAGTCGAGATCTACAAATCACCTTGAATGATGAATAACTACTCAATATTATTTATAGATCATTCAGTCAGTCACAATGTACCCATGATACATCAGTTTTGATGCTCTCGAACACTGTCTGTGTGACTACTGAAGGAAGCCCTCTCTGCATAAGCTTCTTGGTCCCTGACATAGAGTTGGGTAGAAGGTACATCTTGACATCTTTGTCATGATGTCTTCTGTGACTGAGTGAGCAGCACCATTGAGGGCTATTTCCATATTCAAGTTTTTAATATCTTCAACTTCCATAAGTTTAATAACAGTCGGTATACCAACTGAAATGGTGTATTCAATGGCTTAGCCATGCTAAAACAGGCTTTGAAGCAAGTACGCCCTCTACTCAACTCTATTGTCCCTGACTGCTTCAATGTTGTGTCAACCACAGACTTCAAACCTCACACTCAGTGTCTATTTATATAGACTTCCAGTAAGTTAACTTGCAACACATCTCAACTCTGTAAGTCTGCTTGACTATATCTTAAAATATGTTTATTTTATTATTTGTTTGTTTCCATGAACTTCTGTATCCTGTTATGTGCATGGCGATGCTATTGTAATGTATGTTTTGTTTTTCTGTTATGTACAGTATACTCTGTAGATGTATTTCTGCGTAGTAATCTGATACAGTTTTGTACATGGGGTTACACATATAATATTTTTGTATGGTATTTTAAGGACTCTCAAAGCAAGAGATTGTTGTGGAGACTTGTTTGAAAATGACCTAAAGTATGACTGAGAGCAACAGTGATTAGGTGTTCAGCTTCGAAAGAGCTTTAGGAGTAGTATTAACATGAGACAGTGATGGTTGGATGTGTATAGGAGTAGTATTAACATGAGACACAGTGATGGTGGGTTGTGTTTAGGAGTAGTATTAACATGAGACAGTGATGGTTGGATGTGTATAGGAGTAGTATTAACATGAGACACAGTGATGGTGGGTTGTGTTTAGGAGTAGTATTAACATGAGACACAGTGATGGTGGGTTGTGTATAGGAGTAGTATTAACATGAGACAGTGATGGTGGGTTGTGTTTAGGAGTAGTATTAACATGAGACAGTGATGGTGGGTTGTGTTTAGGAGTAGTATTAACATGAGACACAGTGATGGTGGGTTGTGTTTAGGAGTAGTATTAACATGAAACACAGTGATGGTGGGTTGTGTATAGGAGTAGTATTAACATGAGACACAGTGATGGTGGGTTGTGTTTAGGAGTAGTATTAACATGAGACACAGTGATGGTGGGTTGTGTTTAGGAGTAGTATTAACATGAGACACAGTGATGGTGGGTTGTGTATAGGAGTAGTATTAACATGAGACACAGTGATGGTGGGTTGTGTTTAGGAGTAGTATTAACATGAGACACAGTGATGGTGGGTTGTGTTTAGGAGTAGTATTAACATGAGACAGTGATGGTGGGTTGTGTATAGGAGTAGTATTAACATGAGACAGTGATGGTGGGTTGTGTATAGGAGTAGTATTAACATGAGACACAGTGATGGTGGGTTGTGTTTAGTAGTAGTATTAACATGAGACAGTGATGGTGGGTTGTGTATAGGAGTAGTATTAACATGAGACAGTGATGGTGGGTTGTGTATAGGAGTAGTATTAACATGAGACACAGTGATGGTGGGTTGTGTTTAGGAGTAGTATTAACATGAGACACAGTGATGGTGGGTTGTGTTTAGGAGTAGTATTAACATGAGACAGTGATGGTTGGATGTGTATAGGAGTAGTATTAACATGAGACACAGTGATAGTGGGTTGTGTTTAGGAGTAGTATTAACATGAGACACAGTGATAGTGGGTTGTGTTTAGGAGTAGTATTAACATGAGACAGTGATGGTTGGATGTGTATAGGAGTAGTATTAACATGAGACACAGTGATAGTGGGTTGTGTTTAGGAGTAGTATTAACATGAGACAGTGATGGTGGGTTGTGTATAGGAGTAGTATTAACATGAGACACAGTGATAGTGGGTTGTGTTTAGGAGTAGTATTAACATGAGACAGTGATGGTGGGTTGTGTATAGGAGTAGTATTAACATGAGACACAGTGATAGTGGGTTGTGTTTAGGAGTAGTATTAACATGAGACAGTGATGGTGGGTTGTGTATAGGAGTAGTATTAACATGAGACACAGTGATAGTGGGTTGTGTTTAGGAGTAGTATTAACATGAGACAGTGATGGTGGGTTGTGTATAGGAGTAGTATTAACATGAGACACAGTGATGGTGGGTTGTGTTTAGGAGTAGTATTAACATGAGACACAGTGAAGGTGGGTTGTGTTTTGTGTGATGGTGGGTTGTGTTTAGGAGTAGTATTAACATGAGACAGTGATGGTGGGTTGTGTTTAGGAGTAGTATTAACATGAGACAGTGATGGTGGGTTGTGTTTAGGAGTAGTATTAACATGAGACACAGTGATGGTGGGTTGTGTTTAGGAGTAGTATTAACATGAGACACAGTGATGGTGGGTTGTGTTTAGGAGTAGTATTAACATGAGACACAGTGATGGTGGGTTGTGTTTAGGAGTAGTATTAACATGAGACACAGTGATGGTGGGTTGTGTTTAGGAGTAGTATTAACATAACAGTGATAGGAGTAGTATTAACATGAGACAGTGATGGTGGGTTGTGTTTAGGAGTAGTATTAACATGAGACAGTGATGGTGGGTTGTGTTGTATTAACATGTGATGGTGGGTTGTGTTTAGGAGTAGTATTAACATGAGACACAGTGATGGTGGGTTGTGTTTAGGAGTAGTATTAACATGAGACACAGTGTTGTGGTGAGACACAGTGTGGTGTTGTGTATAGGAGTAGTATTAACATGAGACAGTGATGGTGGGTTGTGTTGTGTATTAACATGAGACACAGTGATGGTGGGTTGTGTTTAGGAGTAGTATTAACATGAGACAGTGATGGTGGGTTGTGTATAGGAGTAGTATTAACATGAGACACAGTGATAGTGGGTTGTGTTTAGGAGTAGTATTAACATGAGACAGTGATGGTGGGTTGTGTATAGGAGTAGTATTAACATGAGACACAGTGATGGTGGGTTGTGTTTAGGAGTAGTATTAACATGAGACACAGTGAAGGTGGGTTGTGTTTAGGAGTAGTATTAACATGAGACAGTGATGGTGGGTTGTGTTTGTATTAACATGGTGGGTTGTGTTTGTGTATTAACATGAGACATGAGACAGTGATGGTGGGTTGTGTTTAGGAGTAGTATTAACATGAGACACAGTGATGGTGGGTTGTGTAGGAGTGTATTAACATGAGACACAGTGATGGTGGGTTGTGTTTAGGAGTAGTATTAACATGAGACACAGTGATGGTGGGTTGTGTTTAGGAGTAGTATTAACATGAGACACAGTGATGGTGGGTTGTGTATAGGAGTAGTATTAACATGAGACAGTGATGGTGGGTTGTGTATGAGTATTAACATGAGACACAGTGATGGTGGGTTGTGTTGTATTAACATGAGACACAGTGATGGTGGGTTGTGTTTAGGAGTAGTATTAACATGAGACACAGTGATGGTGGGTTGTGTATAGGAGTAGTATTAACATGAGACAGTGATGGTGGGTTGTGTATAGGAGTAGTATTAACATGAGACACAGTGATGGTGGGTTGTGTATAGGAGTAGTATTAACATGAGACAGTGATGGTGGGTTGTGTATTAGTATTAACATGAGACACAGTGATGGTGGGTTGTGTATAGGAGTAGTATTAACATGAGACACAGTGATGGTGGGTTGTGTATAGGAGTAGTATTAACATGAGACACAGTGATGGTGGGTTGTGTTTAGGAGTAGTATTAACATGAGACACAGTGATGGTAACATAGGAGTAGTATTAACATGAGACACAGTGATGGTGGGTTGTGTATAGGAGTAGTATTAACATGAGGCAGTGATGGTGGGTTGTGTATAGGAGTAGTATTAACATGAGACACAGTGATGGTGGGTTGTGTATAGGAGTAGTATTAACATGAGACACAGTGATGGTGGGTTGTGTTTAGTAGTAGTATTAACATGAGACAGTGATGGTGGGTTGTGTATAGGAGTAGTATTAACATGAGACAGTGATGGTGGGTTGTGTTTAGGAGTAGTATTAACATGAGACACAGTGATGGTGGGTTGTGTATAGGAGTAGTATTAACATGAGACAGTGATGGTGGGTTGTGTATAGGAGTAGTATTAACATGAGACAGTGATGGTGGGTTGTGTATAGGAGTAGTATTAACATGAGACACAGTGATGGTGGGTTGTGTTTAGGAGTAGTATTAACATGAGACACAGTGATGGTGGGTTGTGTTTAGGAGTAGTATTAACATGAGACACAGTGATGGTGGGTTGTGTATAGGAGTAGTATTAACATGAGACAGTGATGGTGGGTTGTGTATAGGAGTAGTATTAACATGAGACACAGTGATGGTGGGTTGTGTATAGGAGTAGTATTAACATGAGACAGTGATGGTGGGTTGTGTATAGGAGTAGTATTAACATGAGACACAGTGATGGTGGGTTGTGTATAGGAGTAGTATTAACATGAGACAGTGATGGTGGGTTGTGTATAGGAGTAGTATTAACATGAGACACAGTGATGGTGGGTTGTGTTTAGGAGTAGTATTAACATGAGACACAGTGATGGTGGGTTGTGTTTAGGAGTAGTATTAACATGAGACACAGTGATGGTGGGTTGTGTATAGGAGTAGTATTAACATGAGGCAGTGATGGTGGGTTGTGTATAGGAGTAGTATTAACATGAGACACAGTGATGGTGGGTTGTGTATAGGAGTAGTATTAACATGAGACACAGTGATGGTGGGTTGTGTATAGGAGTAGTATTAACATGAGACACAGTGATGGTGGGTTGTGTTTAGTAGTAGTATTAACATGAGACAGTGATGGTGGGTTGTGTATAGGAGTAGTATTAACATGAGACAGTGATGGTGGGTTGTGTATAGGAGTAGTATTAACATGAGACACAGTGATGGTGGGTTGTGTTTAGTAGTAGTATTAACATGAGACAGTGATGGTGGGTTGTGTATAGGAGTAGTATTAACATGAGACAGTGATGGTGGGTTGTGTATAGGAGTAGTATTAACATGAGACAGTGATGGTGGGTTGTGTTTAGTAGTAGTATTAACATGAGACACAGTGATGGTGGGTTGTGTTTAGTAGTATAAAGTATTTTGTTGGTTTAAATGCAGACACTCAGTATCACTTCCCTCTTCTCCTTTCCTGTCTGTCCTCTGACAGACCTCCCGAGTCATATCAGAAATCTGTATATACACATTAGACTTTCCAGAACATGTTCCTCTGTAGCTCAGTTGGTAGAACATGGCACCTGCAACGTTATGGGTTTGGTTCCCAGGACCACCCATAGGTGCTCTAGTCTAGAACACTGAACCTTCAGTACCACTTTGATGCAGCTGATGAGGAGTGATGGTCATGGGTGTTTAAATTGAATGGGTTCTAATTTAATAACATCATGGAACTTTGACCTGGTTACAGAACTCATAAGGGCAAGGTAGGTCATTAAAATGTTAATGTTATAAATAGTTTAGTCAACACATTGTTTACATGGTTCTGTATGTAGTATAAAAGACCACAGTGAAAATTGACACATTTTAAATCAAATTAATATATGCCCAGACTTGTCTTTTACACAATTTCTGTTCTATTACAGTAACAGCCCTTTTCTGGCGTGTTGGTCTGGTTGTCGTGGATGTTAATGTCTTTACTAAACAGGAAGGACAGTTCTGCATCCACTACTTGTGTTCTGACTGCTTTTATAAGGTTTCAACACTTACTTCTTGTTTTCACTCACTACCAGTCAGTTGACTCACTGTACAGGACCTCTCCTCTTCACTCCACTCTGGAACTACTCTTGACAATATCTGGGAAAATAGTTTTTGATTATTTGTTTTTAGTCATAAGTCAAAGTCAAATACTTGAGGGTAATGTATCATTTGTGTGTGTGTGTGTGTGTGTGTGTGTGTGTGTGTGTGTGTGTGTGTGTGTGTGTGTGTGTGTGTGTGTGTGTGTGTGTGTGTGTGTGTCTGTGTGTGTGTGTGTGTGTGTGTGTGTGTGTGTGTGTGTGTGTGTGTGTGTGTGTGTGTGTGTGTGTGTGTGTGTTGTCATTGAACCTGGTGGTCAGTCTTTAGTCACTGGCTGTTTAACCTCACAGCTTGAGGATAGGTGCTGTCATTGAACCTGGTGGTCAGTCTTTAGGCGGCTGTACAGCTTG